>NC_090765.1:10727876-10732876 GCF_036898095.1 Palaemon carinicauda | reverse complement strand
TAAAGTATAAAAATTACACCTACCCACAGAGAGATTTAACCTTGCCTTTGTCTCTGTATCAGCTAACAGAAAAGTTTGGATTAAGAGTCTTAGAATTCTTTACAGGAATTCGGTTTTTTGTTTTTATTTGATTGATGTCAAAACTCATCTAAAAATTTTTGCTTGTGTATTCTATTTTAAAACTCGACTCTTTTCAATTGTGAAGAGAATCCTGTGCCTATGTATTTTTAACATTTACTCGGTTGCTTCATCTGCTCATAGTTTAGGAACCTGTTTTATTCAAGGTTGATTGATATAAAGGTATGAAAATACTTGATATAATGACTGACATCTAGGTATATTCCATAAAACCAGAAGGAAATATAAGTTTTCATACATTTGCAAGAAGTTAAGAATAATGAAAAAAAATTATTAGTACCTGCCTGGTAACTGTTATCGTATATATGTACGTATGTTGTCAATGACTCATATATATGTAAATGTCTCGTATTTTCTTCGATAACTATCTCGCTTACCGAACTGCAGTCCTCAAGTTCACCTTTTGTGTAAGGAGAAGTAAATGATGTTGCTTTGTTAAGCATTTTATTCGCATGCTAATCTGAGCAGTGAATTGTGTGTCTTTTAGTTCGACGACTCTAGTGGGATCCAGCAGATCTAAAAGGAAAAAGGCACTGTGAGAACCTAAATTCAAAATACCTGCTTAAAATCCGATAGTTAAATATTTAACACCTGTTACAGGTGGCTTCATTAATTCCGGTACACTTCACGAGAAGCTAAGTACACCTGTTTCAGCCAAACATTGTTGCAGATATCGCTGTGTCTAAGTCGTCAAGCAGTAAACAAATGATTAAAAGCATTTTTATTAATTTTACGAAGTGCTGCATAGAAAATTTTTCCCATTTACAAATCCTTTTGATCACCTGTTTACAAGCAAAGTGAATTTACTTTACAGGCAGCATTGCCAACAGTTAACCTTAGGACATACGCGGCGAAACCTTCTGAAATGTACAGCTGTTAGATTAGCCCCCAGTGGAGTATACCGGAATTAATGGAGCCAACTGTACCAAACTCCAATGGGAAAAGCATATTATAAGCACACACACACACACACACACACACACACACACACACACATATATATATATATATATATATATATATATATATATATATATATATATATATATATATATATAGTTACATAAGTGAGCCAAGTTATAAGCTTTGAAAAATAAAGGGCAATGAGTGTCAGGCCATATATGTGTATATATATATATATATATATATATATATATATATATATATATATATATATATATATATATATATATATATATATATATATATATATATATGTGTGTGTGTGTGTGTGTGTGTGTGTGTGTGTGTGTGTGTCCTATGTTTATTTTGGAATTGTTGAGTGAGATATCCGAGAAGGGAGAAAGAAACCCTTTACTAAAAT
The DNA here is from genome assembly GCF_036898095.1 of Palaemon carinicauda. Lineage (NCBI taxonomy): Eukaryota > Metazoa > Arthropoda > Malacostraca > Decapoda > Palaemonidae > Palaemon > Palaemon carinicauda. Next base: position 10,731,414 of record NC_090765.1, on the reverse strand, counting down.
TGACAGAGCTTGGGTAGATTTGATATATTGAAAACAATGATTTTCTTATAATGTAAAGTAACTAGTTCGAAATTAGAATAGTTTTCATTTATAAAACCTGTTGAGATTTGCAAAGGTTTATATTTGAGAGATTTTTTAAAAGCAAAAAAAAAAAAAAAATCAGAGGAAATTTAGTAGGTTCAATTCAAGTAATGAATGGTATTATGAATTATATTACATTTGAATAGTTTATATCATACTGAGATATTCAGTAGTATATTTTTATATGTTATGGAAGATTCAGTATCTCGCTTCGTGGGTATTTTGGCCCTTTTGTCCAACAGTTCCATATCATCCCTCTTGTATTGGCCGTTCATTTTTCCATGTGATCAAACCATTGCAAAACACGAACGAATGAATACTCGGCAAGAACTCCTTTTCTTTTCATTCATGATAATTTTGGATCATATGCAGGTGTTTTTACTGATGCTTTCAAATTTGCCAGTTCAATCCTAGGTAACATATTTGTACTAGTTTTAACTATTATTTTTTGTTTTTAATCGATTGGCTCTTCTGGCCCCACGTGGGCTCGTTGCAAATTTGCAGCTCATTGTTTACCTGTCTAATTGGGTCTAGTTGAACAACACATACACAGGATTCCTTAGCATTGAATTCCTTCATTACCCCTACAACAGTAACTCTTGGGCCTTCACGTTCATTTCATCAAGTTTTATAACATCCTGCTGTCTTTCCTAAAACAAATTAACCGTCACAATTTCATAAAAACAAACCAAAAAGCTAGTCATCTTGCGTTGATAATTTACTCCTATGACGTTACTAGACAATTTCAAATGAAACTGCGATACGAATATTAATTTCCAAGTCATTAAATTCACGTCAGGTATTTGGCAACATATGTATCTTGAAGAATTTGTTACAGAGAAGGGGTTTTATTCCATTTCTTGATATAAAAGTATAGTTTTATAGTGTCACTTGTTTTAGGCTTTTTGAGCGCTCTCTCTCTCTCTCTCTCTCTCTCTCTCTCTCTCTCTCTCTCTCCTCTCTCTCTCTCTCTCTCTCTGACATCAATAAACATATTTCTTTAATTTCATAATTTATATATAGTACCCAATTTACGTACTTAACATGTCATTTTATAATACCCTTTGCTAGAATTTGTACATTTTCGCAAACGCAATAACGTTTGTGTTTTATTTTATTCTTATAATATATAATCAATGAAATTACCACAGATGATCAATTTTAGTGTCACGCCAGTAGATTAAACTGATAAATCTATATATGTGGTAGGCATATATTGTCTCACAGGTTTGATGGTATGAGTATATGAATGCTATAAGAAAGCCACAAGAAATATAAATTTCAAGGACCCAGAAATTTGACAGTATCTTTCTCTGCAGGATAAATAGGATGTGCCATGATATATAGGATTTTATATCCGCTTATTATTTTACACCGTGGATTTTTTTTTTTTTCAATTACAAATTTATTGATTTTTTTTCTGAGATTATATTACTAATCTTTATAACTTATTTTTATTTCCATTATGAATAGCAGTAGTATTCGACCGTGTTCTTATTTGTGTTAATAATCAGATCTAAAAGCTTATTATAGAATGCAGACCAAGTGTAGTTTGTTCTTTGTCGCGAAGAAATAAATTTTGTCAGCGAGTTGAAATCTACCAGCTTTGCTTTTCTCCCCTTCGCCCTTATTAACTACTATTTAAGAATTTAAGAATTTCCCTAGATATCTAATTCCCACCCGGCAATATTCACTTCATAAAAGTCATCTCGATATGAATTGGTAGCAATAGTCAGAGCGAAAGGAACAGCGCCGCTCGAAGGAGCTTTTTTAAGCAGTTTTGCTCCAACACTTCAATTCTCGACATCGGCATCTCAAGTCATTAGAGTCAGTCCAAATGTAAAAATATTTTCCCTTAGGCGTAAACACACTAACATATCATTGTCGTCACCTGGGTTTACACTACCCAGGCAAGTGTTATTAGCTCTCTCTCTCTCTCTCTCTCTCTCTCTCTCTCTCTCTCTCTCTCTCTCTCTCTCTCTCTCTCTCTCTTCAATATTTTTTTTACTGATTTGATGTACATTTTAATTTGAATCTTGTAACACTTTACCATTTTTTTTTCTAAAAGAATTACAGTATTTTTTGGCCGCTGATGCTCTCCTCTCTCTCTCTCTCTCTCTCCTCTCTCTCTCTCTCCTCCTCTCTCTCCTCTCTCTCTCTCTCTCTCCTCTCTCTCTCTCTCCTCTCTCTCTCTCTCTCAATAAACATTACTCCACTTCTTTTTCATAGCAATCCACTCCGCGTTACGCTTGTAAGCTCATGCAATATCAATCCTTATCTCTCTATCTTACTTTCCGTCTGTCGCACATATCTGCAACCACACCTGCGTATGCTTTTCCTCCTCTTCACCTCTCCCTGTCCCATTTTTTCCTTTTCCTTTATTTCTGTATCAGTTGTCATCATTTCCGAATCCGATTGTAGACCATTAAATTTTGGCACCGTGATAATGTTTTAAAATACTCCTGGCAGCGATAAAGATCTCCCGGTGAAATTAATTGTTTGTAATGTTACACGCACATGAAGTGGTTTAAAGTCGAGATCTCTTTGCTGCACCCCTAATATATAGTCTGCTTTTATTGATGGGAGTCACGGTTGAAAGAAATGAGAGAGAGAGAGAGAGAGAGAGATGAGAGAGAGAGAGGAGAGAGAGAGAGAGGAGATGAGAGAGAGAGAGAGGTGTGTCATGGAGACAAAATAAAAAGTGCATCTGAAGATAATTGTGAAATATATAATTTATAGTTTTTAAAATATACAAATGTAGAAGGAAAATAAGACAAAAGAAAACAAGTTAAACTAAAGCTACTCAATGTCTATGTGGGACACTGAAGAAAAACAGTGGAATGTTTTAGACAAAGGGATGTTTGTGGTTAGGGGAAATTGTTTTAATAGCGAAAGCAAATAAGATCTAAGAGCCCATAAAGAGAAGAAGAAATTAGCTGGGAAATAGGTTTGGTATAGACACTAAGGACATATTTTGTTTAAACCACGAGAGACATTAGGCACATCATAAAATTCACTGCCAACTATATAAAGTGTGGGTTTATAAATGTCGTGGCATTTGGTTTATTTAACATATTTTATCATCTTCTCTTATGTATTTTTTTTTATTTTATTGATAACATAAACATGCATTTTTATAGGTGTCATTCTAGTTACAAGATATTTTACGATATTAGTTGAATACTTCACTTAATGAGATGGATAGTGTCTTACTGAGGCAAGATTACGACCCTCCCCCCAAAAAACACTTTTATGTTATATTAATTTTCAGATTTCGTTTTGTCAGACTATAGTTTTGTGCGAATATATAAAGAATTTTAAATATTACTCAATAAGGGCTGGTGTTCTACAGAATATTTATATATATATATATATATATATATATATATATATATATATATATATATATATATATATATATATAATATATATGTATGTATATATATATATATATATA
>NC_090765.1:10705376-10722876 GCF_036898095.1 Palaemon carinicauda | reverse complement strand
AAGTGTAGTATACAAAAAGTTCTATTTGTTTTTCGGTCCTAATGTATTTATAATTGGAGGGAAGAAAAGACACGGGTGTCCGAACTTTCTGGTGTGAGGGGTTATCAGACAACTTAAATTCTTGCATCAAAGAAATAGTTTGCTTTGTCACGAAGTTATTTTCATATCACACGATAAAAATCTGTGGAAATTAATTGTAAGGAGATTGCATTAAGATTATATATTTTATTGTTGATTTTAAAGTGTGAAGCTATTCACTTTAATAGGTGAGGTTTTAGTTCCAGTAGTTAATGTTTTGAACCTTCACTTAATTATATCGAAAATTCTAATGATTAGATCACTGTAGCATCAGCAATGGCTCTGATATCTCTGATATCTCAAAAGACTAAGATAACAGAGGACGAACCAAGGAAAAGCAAGATCATTTGGTTTTCTTTTTTTTTTTATTCTTTTTGGTGCTGCGTAACTAATGGGTGTAAAGAATAAAAAAGGCAACATGAGATATTCATCACTGTTATAATACGATTTATATATAGTGATATTTAAAGATGGCTGAGATTGAATTTTTTTTTCCTTTAGCCTTTCATACTTATATTTATCACATCGATATTTCATATACATTTACCTAAATCTTATTTAATTAGAAGTTTTTATTAAGTCTTCATTTCTTCGCAGTACTACTAATTGAAAACCTGAGTATGATCGCTTCCTAAACATGATGTCCTGACTTTGTTCTCTTAAAGATTTTATGATCCCGGCGATAATAGTCGGCTAGAATTATTTAGCTATATATCTTATGAACAATGAAGATCAATAAACTTCATCGTGAGTTGACTTAAATGGCGTATTCCTGATTCATTAAGTGTCCTAATGTAAAACTTTGATTATAATAATGCCACGGGGTGTGTACTGTGCATTATATTTCATTCTTGCTTGCAGAAGTCAAACTTATCATGTATAGTTTATTAAGCGTTAATAATTTATTGCTTGAGAACACATTCTCTCTCTCTCTCTCTCTCTCTCTCTCTCTCTCTCCTCTCTCTCTCTCTCCTCTCTCTCTCTCTCTCTCTCTCTCTCTCTCTCTCTCTCTCTCTCTCAGTATCTTTATATAATATATATATGTAGGTATATATATTATATATATATATATATGTATATATATATATATATATATATATATATATATATATATATATTTATATATATAATATATATATATATATATTATATATATATATATATATATATATATATATATATATATCTTACTGTTTTTTTTGTAATCTTAGTATGCATATTTGAAGAGATTTTGAAATTTTTTAATGATGTTTTATTTATGCTTGGGATGCTGCATAAAAATGTTAAGTAAAAAATGAACGAGAGAAAGGTCGATGACACTAAGAAAATCATTGTGGAATGAGAAGTGTTAATCTTTCATCTGTTAATAATTTTTTCCCCTCATTTTTTTCTTTTGTCTTTTTTAGCATGGCGTCATTGTTAGTCGAGCGTTATCTGAAATTCACGCATCTTTGCAATGATATGGTAATGTTGTTCACGCCATCGGTAATATAATGGCCAAACTGCTTGGTGAGATTTTCCCATTTTTTGTTTTTTCTTAAACTTATGAAGATAAAAAGGAAGACTGTAAATGCTTTTATAAGTAACGATTGGTCTTGAATTCCGTTAAAGAAATTAGAACTTTACCTGTCTTTTGGGTTGTTAAGGTAGCAGCTCTCTCTCTTCTGCCCTTTTTATAATTCAGATTTGATATCATTTTAATTATATATTTTGTATACTATAGGTAAAGTGATTTTTTCCTGTCGTTTAGATGATTTAGATGAGAGCTTGTGTTTTTTCTTTTTAGAATATTTCAGCATAGTCATTTTTTTTCCTGGCTGCTGGATGAATTTAGGTAAATTTAACTCTTCTACTATCTCAACATCATTGAGATATAATCTTTTTAGTCACAAATATTTCGAGTATAACATTCATGAATGGTGATCTATTTATTAGAATAATAGTTTTTGTTTAATCCCATTAAACTTTAATATCCCTCATTATATAAAGGAATACTCATTTCACATGATATTTACATTCTAATGAAAATGAAAGGGCGTATTTTCTGAATCATTTTCCTTATCGATGATATCTTACTAGATTACAGAAAAAAATAAGTCTCCTAGCTTGTTCTCATTATTGATTTATGTAATTCACTATTGGTACCCCCCTTTTCACGAGTACTATTAACCGTAAGTTTAGTTTTTTTTTTTTTTTTTTTTTTTTTCGACGAACAATTGATTGTGACTTTTTACAGACTTGCTTTTTATTATCATTATAATAGCTTATCTAATGATTTTTGTATTTTGTATTAATGATAAGAGGTCAGTCATTTTTTTCCAGACTTTACTAAGTTTTACAGACTTTAAAGCAAAGTGATGTTTGATGTCACAGTTATCATTATCTGACAAAGTAAAATTGTTATTAACGACGCGGTTAAGTCCTTTCGTAGTCCATTTTATAAGTTTTTTCATTACGCTTCTTATTTATATAGAACTGTTTTTTTTTATTTTTTTTTTATTTTTGGCTTTTTGTAAATGTAATTTACTCAAGCGTAGCCATGTCTAGATCTGAACTAATGGTAGGGTATTATGTAATTTTTTCAAATATGTTCGATGTTGTCGGTGTAATTTCTTCAAGATATTCTTCTTGGCACTATTTTTTTCCAAGTCTTAGCTTAGGTTAATACCAAGGCAACTACAAAATGAGTCCTACACATCATATAGAAATACCCTAACACTTGTATAACCACTGCATGTATAAATATAATATTTTATTTTCTTAAGACTTAAAGATGGTGAAAGATTAGTCATAATTGATGTACTGTATATCTTTTATTTTAAAGCAAACATTTGAGATAACTTGGGACAATATTTTGAGTGTTTTGATAGCATAGATGTTCATTTACTGGGTTTAATAGTTTTGCTTTATATACCTATCAGACTATTCAGGCAATGACTCAAAAATTAAAATATGTGTGTATATTGTACATATGAATGATATTAGTATGGCTGAGACATTCAACTTATGAATGAGTGTTGTAAAAGAAGTACCCCTTTTCATTGTCTTTCTCAGACAGTGTAATAAAGGAACGATTATTAATGTCCTTTTTAAAAAGAGAATGTTAGACATATGTGAAATGTGGTTTGTCTTCATTAGATATACATATATGCATGAAAAGGACTGACCTTTCTCTTAAACGAAATAACCGACCCTGAGACCTTTTTTTCAATGCTTAATAAAAATGACTTTGCGAATATTTATTTACAAAAGAATTTTTATTTGACTATAGAAGGTCAATAGATATATAGATTTATTTTTATTTGTTTTAAGAAGGTGCATAGATATATGGAATGGTAACTAGATAAATGGATTTCTTTTGCTAGTTGATGGTTTAATTTCATCATATAACTAATTGTTATACATTATCAATTTAAGGACTATACAAATAAATACAGTCATGTTTATTGTTTTTTGTATATTCTTCCATTACCATTATCATAAATTTTGTTGTTTGCTCTCCATAGTACACATTAGCGTAATCTTAGCGGATTAGAGTTACTGATTAATGACACATGAAAGGACGGTAAACACTTCATTTACTCTTTTCGGGGATTAAATAATGACCTTCGTCGTCTTTTACTTATGAGATCATTAGCTAACTTCATTTGACCTACGTAGATTAATGCTTGAATAAAACGAGGTGGTTTATAGACTACAAGACCTTTATAATAGATGTCTTGGTGTTTACGAGAGGAAGTTGGCGCGACACATGTTGTTATGGTCTATAGTCTTGTTATGATTAGAATTTGATTTATTACTACTACTACTACTACTACTACTACTACTACTACTACTACTACCACTACTACTGCTTCTGCTTCTGCTGGCAATGTCTTGATCTTAGGGCGGCAACAATAACAGCTTTGTTTGGAACGTTACAAATAAATCTGTTTAATTGCTCTCTCTCTCTCTCTCTCTCTCTCTCTCTCTCTCTCTCTCTCTCTCTCTCTCTCTCTCTCTCTCTCTCTCTCTCTCTCTATATATATATATATATATATATATATATATATACATATACATATACATACACATACACATACACATACACATACACAAACACAAACAAACAAACAACAACAACAAATGCAGGACAAAGGCCGAAAACACGTCAATTCATGTTGGGAGATTTGGAAAAGTTTCATCACCGTGCTGGCCAGTGCGGATTGGTGAAGATGGGAGATTTTCGTATGATCGCTCACAGCAAACCAACCTAGTGTGGATGGCTCTGACTACTACAGCTTTGATGATCAAGGGTTTACGCAAACCCATTTGTCACGTTAAAGTATCCCCACTCAGGAAATTATCATTGTTCCCTCAAAATATATGCATTCAAAACGTGAAGGTTTCGACTAGGTAATTCTCATCCCACCGGAGAAATATATATATATATATATATATATATATATATATATATATATATATATATATATATATATATATATATATATATATGTGTGTGTGTGTGTGTGTGTGTGTGTGTGTGGGTGTGGGTGTGGGTGTCTATACTGAATTCACGTTTTCAAAGTTTGAGTATAATGTGTTGGTGTGTTAATGGGGTCACAGAATTTTTTTTTCCATGTAAAATTCACTGAGCACGTCTCTCCAGCTTTAGTGAATCCCTTAAAAATCAGTGACCAAAGAATTTTTTTTTTCTGCCCCAAAGAAAGGTGTATATCCCTTTTCATAAGGGAGATGATTTTCCGCGAAGTAATAACACTTTCGGTATTGTACTATTTCTCATGAATGATTTTAATACAGAAAATGCTTTCTGCTTTCAAACAGAACGCACCGAATGACTCCACATGTCGGCGTTCTCAGTTTTGTCTTAATGAAAATTGTATGTTGTTTTTACAATGAATATTGATCATATCATGCAAAATATTTGTTATTTTTTTTATTTATAATGTATTTTTATTGCTTAAGAGGTTGAAGAATATTTTTACAGTTGAAGAATATTTTTAGGGCCGTTATATAAAAAATCCTTAATATTTGCAACTAGCAAATATTCTTGGTGCCCTCCCATAAGTGTCGAATGATTGCACTTTATTCTCATCTTATGTAGAAACTATAACAATAATTCCAATATTATGAGTAAAAAAATTCTAAATGTATTTTATATATCGGTTTAAGTAACTAAGCACCATAAAATAAAGCTTAATGTTAGATTAATTTAAATGGTTTCTATATTTCAGTATTTGGCGAACGGTAAATATTGTAGCCTTTAAGAAATTTATTTAATTGATTTTATTTTATGTCTTGAATAAAAGAGAGCATTTAAAACAATGAAACTTGGGGGAACAGGGATCATATTTCGTCACTTTTTTATCAAAAACCCCTTGGATGAAGAAGAATTTAGGAATTTCAGTGTTGTCAGGTGTATGAGGATAGAGGAGAATATGTAAAGAATATGCCAGACTATTCAGTGTATGTGTAGGCAAAGGGAAAATGAACCGTAACCTGAGAGAAGGATCCAATGTAGTACTGTCTGGCCAGGCAAAAGACACCATAACTCTAGTGGTAGTATATATATATATATATATATATATATATATATATATATATATATATATATATATATATATATATATATATATGTGTGTGTGTGTGTGTGTGTGTGTGTGTGTGTGCGTAAATTCTCGCTTCAGGTCCCTTATATACCTAAACCCTTTCACGCTTCTCTTTATTTAACCAAAACATCTGAAATATGTATATATTTTATTAGTTCATTTACACCCATTCTTCCCATGCGAAAAATTCTCTCCATAACATTGTGATTTCTTTATTTCACCAAGTTGATTTTTATTATATTTGTGTATCGATACTTACCCATACATATAACACTAACAATTTATTTTAACGATTTTTACTTTTCTCTTTGTCTTCGAGCATCCACACTTTGCTTCTGTTACAGAAAGCTGGCACAGGAGTAATTTTGGGAATTCCTTTTTTTCGTTTCCATAGACATTTCCTTGAAATTTTCACAGATCTCTCTCTCTCTCTCTCTCTCTCTCTCTCTCTCTCTCTCTCTCTCTCTCTCTCTCTCTCTCTCTCTCTCTCATAATTATTTATAATCATATATACATTTATGTGTAAATATATGTATATATCTATGCATATATATATATATATATATATATATATATATATATATATATATATATATATATATATTCATATATGTAAATACATTCATATAGTGTTTGCGTATATATATATATATATATATATATATATATATATATATATATATATATATATATGTATATATATATATATATATATATATATATATATATATATATATATATATATATATATATATATATATATATATATATATTTAGTATATGTGTGCGTGTCCCTTCTCTGTTTATTATTCTATCACTTTCTAAAGTTCAATGAATCGTCATTTGCTCCAGTTCCTTTAAATTGTTTGTATTTCTCAAGGCCAAAAAACTAAAGGTGGCGGTGGGGGTTGGTGGATAGGTGGAATTGGTGGGTCTGCTGTGACTGACTCCATTGGGGGTAAAATACAAAAAGAGCAGAGTTACGCAGCTCGGCTTCTCCTGCCAAGAAAAATGGGATGTCGAGAGGTGGCTGAATTCACCATGCACGGATTTTCCCTCAAGCTACGACGGTCTCTCTCTCTCTCTCTCTCTCTCTCTCTCTCTCTCTCTCTCTCTCTCTCTCTCTCTCTCTCTCTCTCTCTCTCTCTCATTGATAATTATATGTGTTAAGATTTAGGTTACTGTGGTCCATGAGATATTCAGATGGGAAAGAATATTTCTTATGGTTAACTTGACAGTAACAAAAAATTGTTACCTAAGAGAGAGAGAGAGAGAGAGAGAGAGAGAGAGAGAGAGAGAGAGAGAGAGAGAGAGAGAGAGAGAGAGAGAAAGCATGTTGCTTTTAAGAATAAATTTTGTATAATATTTAAGAACTTGATTTACATATACTTGTACTCAAACTTCGTCTTTAATCATCAGAGATACTGTAGAAGATATAAACTTAAAATAATTAAGAGATAATATTTTGCAAACAATTTTTTTAAATTTCGAAAAATCATAAATAGAGATTATTGACAAATTTGAGATTTGGATTTCTTCAACCTAATTTCAATATTCGTACGATTTTTATTTTCTCCCGATCATTAAAATGCTAACTCTAGTGAGGGTAATCCATTCATCGAACTTAAATAGTCTTAATCGCTTATAACTTAATTATGAATGTCATTATAGAGGGAGAAGGCAATTTCTCCTCATTAGCCTTAATTATGCCCTCCTAATGCCGCTTCCTTGCATTATTATAATTTCTTATAATCGTAGGAAATTTTTGGAATATGAAAGTATTTTGCGAGGGGGAACTTTTCCAAATTGTTCACTTATTCATAAGCTTATCTTAGTGTCCAAATGAATATGTGATTTGGATTGACTTTTTTACATTGGTGACCTCTGGCAGAATTTGATTTTCGTTTCATAATTGACTGAAGGAATTGGAATAATTGGCTGAAGACGAGATTTTTAATTTCCTTTATTGTTGTTATTGTTAATACAATTATTACTTAAGTTTTTGCTGCGTTCTTCCACGAAGTGTTTATTTCCCATGGAAGTCTTGGAATCAGAAGCTGAAATTTAATTCATGTACAATTATAATTATGTACTCTGGAAATTCTTGTTATTGTGAATCTTTTGAAGAAAACGAAAGATAAAATATAAGATGTAATTAAATTCTTTTTAATGAATTAAATTGTGGACTTTTTTATATTCAGCGTGTGTTTTTATAAAAAACATATGCATGTTCGATGACTGTTTCCTGATCAATGGACAAAGACTAGATTTCCTTTTGGAAATGAGGAAGCTCAGATGAAAATGGTCCTTAGAACTAAGAAACCAAGTTTATGATACAGATAACTCTTGATTTATTCTTCCTTATTTATTCATTATACATTACATGTTTTCCCTTTTCTCGATCAGATATATATATATATATATATATATATATATATATATATATATATATATATATATATATATATATATATATATATATATATATATAAATTACTCTCATTTGTCCTTACGTGAACATGAAAAATCTTCCCAAAAATGATGAATATAATAGAACACTTAAAATTTCGTCAACGAAATTATATTATCTTATATTATCTTTTTCCCTTTGTTGTTATATTGAATAGCTGGATATAAGAAGATGACGAATAAAAGACATGGTATGATTTATTGAGAAATTTTATTTTATCTGATATACGAAAAGTCTTTATTTTAATGTGAAAGGAGTAATATGAATTTACGATTGTTATTTTTACCTATACCACCTTTACATCTACGTAGAAAAGTAATTTTTTTTTTCTTTTTTTATGAGTAACCTTTCGGAAAATTTTACCTTAACCAGAAAGGTCTTACATAATGCTATCTCACATGTTCAAAGCAATATTATTGAATACCTGCGCTTGTATTCTGAAGCGTCACTTCCACAGGCATTACACACACAAATGTATACACACACACACACACACACACACACACATATATATATATATATATATATATATATATATATATATATATATATATATATGTATGTATATATATATATATATATATATATATATATATATATATATATATATATATATATATATATATATATATATATATGTGTGTGTGTGTGTGTGTATGTGTGTGTGCTCTGTCATTAGCATGTAATTTTTTTTTCTTAAATCAAAGTCACTTCTTCGATCAACTCTCTCCAGAAAGGGAGGATCTATCCAGGCTCGTCATTGGTATGTGCCATTTAAAAAAGAAAAAGTCTTTTTTTATGAACAACTTTCTTCAGAAAAGGAGGATCTATCTAGATTTGCCATTGGCATATGTCATTTTTTAAAATCAAGGCAATGTTTTCTGAGCAACTCTCTTTAAGAAAAAAGGATCTATGTAGCCTCCGCCATTGGCATGCTTCACTTTTAAAAATACATTTTTTTTTATGGTGAACTGTCTCCAAAAAGGGAGGATCTATGTAGGCTCGTCATTGGCATGTGCATTTTTTTTAAAATCAAGGTAATATTTTATGATCAACTCTTTTCATAAAGCGAGGCCTTTCTATCATCATCTTGTATCTTAGCCATAATGGTAATAAAACATTCGAAGATAGAATAGTTCATGCTTGGATTCCGGTATATCGAACAGAGAAGTGTTTATGCTTGCCAAAAGACGTTCAAAATCTTTAGATAATATGGGAGGTATGGAAATTGTGCGGTAATCAGCTGGACTTGTCACTTGAGCTACCACAAGCGCATTTACATAGTGGAGTAACATTACCACTTCTCCAACAAGTGCTAAAAGAACCTCTGCCTGCTAACCTGCTGAAAACACCAGGTTACATAGAAACTAAGAAATCTGCAGTCTTTATTTAAAAAGAAAATAAAAATGAAAATTACCATTGGGGTCTGTACCTCTATGAGCATCAAGGACTAATAAGAGAACTTTAATTTCACTAGTTCGAAAAGCTATGTTCTGCACATTAATTTTTAAGATTCAATGACCCTGCATTCTTCACAAACTGCATATCTTATGGGAATCTCTTAATCTTTTTCATTTTTTAATCATTAACTTTTCTTTACATTTATTTTCTTTCTAAATATTTGTTTCTCTTTCAGTGTGGTATTATCATATAGTTTAACCTGAAGCAAATTCTCATCGAATCCTATACTCATCCAAAACCTCGAACTTTAAATTAGTTTGATGTGGTTAGCCATCAGAAAACCATTTTAGAGATCGGTAAAAATGCCACTATTTTAAAACCCACCATTCCAGAGAAACATAATTACTACTGTAGGCATCATAAGATGAGACCTTTCAGTACGCTGATGGTCGTTTCTTTTTCATATACATCTTCGTCCTTAAAAAAAATAAACTCGTTCCGTCGTGTCTACGTTGCAATAAAATCCGAAGTCATTAACTTTAACGCATTGCTTTATTGTACCGCTACGAGGTTAATTAACGGTTATGCTCACAGGTCTAAACTGACCTGAAATCAAATAAGTTGTATTTTGAATAGTTGATGTTGAAGCTATGTTTTTTTTTTATTTATTTATTTGTGCAGAACTCGAGTAGATTTCATAATTATATTTTTTTTCACCATGATTTTGCCTTTTCAAAATGAGTTTCTGGCAGAATAATTAATGTAAAGAACAAGAAATATTTTGTAATTACGATTTGGTTGAGAGAGCCTGAGCCTCAATTTAGTACTTGCCAATCAGCATTTGATATAACACAGACCTCAACAAAGTAGCCCCTTCTGTGTCTACCGCCCTCTCAAGTAAGATATAAAAGTCCATTCCTTATCCAGATTGTTTTGATGTGAGACATATGCCCTAAAATCCTGCCGATAACGATATTACGAGAAGGAAACTCTTTTGAAATATATTCGAGTTAGATTTTCATATTTTTCTGTATTTAAGTTTTTTTCTTTCTAATCATGATTAGAGGTTGAAGTTATAAATTATTTATATGATTATTACTGTAGAGGTTTTGTTTTATATAATCTTTTAAATGGGACATAGCGTTTCTGTGGAAATTGCCGCGCGATATTGTCAGGTATTTTTTTTTTCATTCTATCTAGATATAGTATTCAAGAGCTTTCCACTGAAATCATTGTAAGGGAAAAAGCAAATTTTATGAATAAGCTGTAAAAACATTCCACTCGATAATATCCTTCACATAGTTTTATTTGATAACGCTTTTTGAGGTTTTATCCTGAAAGGAAATGTTGAAATTCCCTTTAATTGAATGCAGTTTTAACAGGTTTTTATTTCTGGCAATAGAATTTATGTAGTTTTATATCATTCTAAAGACATCATAACCTCAGAGGCTAAATTAGAATTTATCATGAAGAGCTCCTTTAAAATAATGGCTATTGGAGATATTCATATCAAAAGCTCTCGTGGCTTTATGCAATTTTTAAAGAACCCCTCAATGGATTTTCCATGCTCGTTATCTCGGAGTATCTTTTGATATGATTCCCCTGGACGTAAATTGCACATTATATTGAATACTTTCATATATGGGAGTCTACGTTCATCCGCCTTAGCCCGTAAATACCATTGAGGGTTGACATTTTAATTATAAGAAGCATTATTATCCTCGATTTATTGGCCAGACGTGGATGTTCCTCCCAATATCTTCATATCAGGAACTGCCCTAATAACGCGGTTAACTGTTGATCTGATGTAGGGTGTAGATTTAAAGGCAATAATTATTAAAAGTACAATCAGAAAATCAAACCAGCTCTAATCAGTTTTAGTGCGTGTAATTGCCTTGGATTAAGAAGGGAGATAAGATGGCTTTCGGGTCACAGATTAAAGATGAATACTAATTTGTTTCATGCTTTTATTGCAAACATAACTGTTCTTAAAAATGAAATATCTCTAACGTTAGATTTTAGACCAGGCAACGTTTCGAAATGGTTAGGTGTTATGTAAGCGCGTGGATAGTTTTTAAAAATGTCAAATACATCAATAGATTTATTTTAAGATAAAAGTATATGTTTTGTAAAGTTCCCTCTCTCTCTCTCTCTCTCTCTCTCTCTCTCTCTCTCTCTCTCTCTCTCTCTCTCTCTCTCTCTCTCTCTCTCACATATATATATATATATATATATATATATATATATATATATATATTATATATATATATATATATATATATATATATATATATATATATATATATATATATATATATATAAATGGGAAATTTTTGACGCTACTGTAATCTATATATTACAAATGTATGATTGACAATGATACTGGGTTCTGTTGTCACTGTACCAATTTTCGAATTGCTTTTGATCTATTATATGTAAACAATTACAAGATATTTAAAAAGAAAATAAATAATTCATAATTTGTTTTCATGTAATATTGACGTCGTTTTTGAAACCTCTTGAAAACAATGGGGTTCGATTAGGAGGGACGTTCATACTCTGACGGGAGTGTGTTACATCTTACAACAATCTACTTGAAAGGTAAGTTCTAGAAGGCCAGCGAACTCCCCAGAGGAAGGCTTTAGGGTCCAAGAGATTAGAGAACAATAAATACTAGATGATGGACATTGAATTACATCAATATAATCAAATATCATTGATAAATTCCTCTCATCCAATGGCAGATAAATACTGAATACCTACTTCAACCAGGGTTAAAAAACGCAATATTAATCATTATATATTTCGTTGTATTTTATTTACCAGAACATTGGTGTAGTATGCCTTAGATCCTGCACATGATCCATTTATGTTTCAGATGATTCCACAATAACAGGTTTTTTTTTTTTTTTTAATCCGCAAATTGAATCCATTTGGCAATTTGCATTTTGTTTCCTTTATCATGGGTAATGCTACGGTCATTCATTTCCCCGCATATTCATAAATTCCCGAACCTCAGCTTGGAAATGCCAGGTATTATACACCATCATTCACTCGGTCCATATTCGTTCCTCCTGATTACACGATTGTCGGTGATGTGTTTAATTTCTGGGACGGCATCAATGCTGTTGTTAGTATCAATTCCCTTAGACTGAAAGACATCATTTCCCGTAAGAATTATTGCGATTTCATCGTACGTTTAGCCTCTCTCTCTCTCTCTCTCTCTCTCTCTCTCTCTCTCTCTCTCTCTCTCTCTCTCTCTCTCTCTCTCTCTCTCTCTCTCTCAACTGTAGAACTTATGGAGGAAAACAATCTTTTGATAGACAGACAACGTGTATTTAGATAAGAGATCATTTGTGACAATTTTTTTTGGAATTTTTCCAGAATATGTTTAGCATAGACATTATATACCTAGACTTTTAAAAGGCTTTTGACAAAGTTCCTCATAATAAAAAATTAGAGTACTGGGCATTACTGACGAGCCAGCAGAATGGATCGGAGATTGGCTCACAAACAAAACAGAGAGTTATAATCAATGGAGAAGCTTCTGAGTGGGCAGCTGTTACAAGCGGAGTACCTCAAGGATCCGTCCTTGGCCCATTGCTATTTCTGATCTACATTAACGACATAGATTTAGGGTTAATGAGTAGAATAGTCAAATAGCCGACGATACTAAACTAATCATAAATGCTGCGAACTCAGAAGACGTAGAAGCCTTAAGCGATGATCTAATGAAGCTAGGAGAATGGTCCAGAAAATGGCAAATGTCTTTCAACTATGGGAAATGCAAAGTCATGCATATACGTTATAGTAACTCACAATCAGATTACTCACTGCTAGGTAATGAAATAGAAAGTGTGAATCAGGAGGAAGATCTCGTTATCATTATTAGCAAGGATTTGAAGTTCACCAAACAAGAGCATAAAATCTGAAAAGAAAAACTAATAGTTTACATGAAAATACAATTCAAATACAGAAACAAAGACACTGTACTATAGCTCTACTTATCACTAGTAAAACTCCATCTAGAATGCGGAGTCCAATTCTGGGCTCCAAGTATTCAGAAGGATATAAATAGATTGGAAGCAGTACAAGCTAGAGCCACCAAACTAGTTCCAACACTAAGGAAATTTGGATATAGACGAAGGATGGAACACTTAAACTTATTTGATCTACAGACTTGACGACTAAGGGGACAGTTAATAGAGGCATTCAAAATTCTTAAAGGAATAACAAATGTAGATTACAACATTCTATTCACGCTTAGCACAAATCAGTCCAAAGGTAACGGATACAAACTGGAATGAAAATGATACAACACCTCTCTCTCAATGTGGCAATTTCATTACATACGAAATAGCAAATACATGGAATAGATTTCCAGCAGATGTAGCAAACAGTAACACGGTAAACGAGTTCAAGAATAAGTTAGACAAGATAATAAGAACTCTATAAATGCTTTAAAGTAAATGGCCTTACCAAAGAGCAAGTGGGGTCTCCGCGGATGGACTAAAAAGTCTTTGAGACATTCAAAATCCTTGTAACTCAAACGTAGATAATTTAATAGGCAACATTCTACCCTTTTCTATGATTAAACTGTAATTTACTGAACTATACTGTTTAATATGAAGACAGTATTATGTAAGAAACGAAACAAAGAAAAACAATACTCCTTTTACATCTCTAATGAGGATATAAGGCATGAAAAGTTTGTGAATAAATTGATTACTTTGAACTTGGTTCCAAATATCCGAAAATAGATTGGTATAATGATTATTAAGAATGCATTACAATTAGTACTCTCAGTTATGTTCTGATATTGTCAAGGATTGAGTAGATGTGGGGGATGGAGGGGAGGGGAGTTTATTATGAACATGAATTCTTAAATAGACAGAGAGAGAGAGAGAGAGAGAGAGAGAGAGAGAGAGAGAGAGAGAGAGAGAGAGAGAGAGAGAGAGAGAAGAGTGGGGAGAGGGAGAGAGATTACCGAAATTGATATTTCTCATACGGGGATCTTAAAAAAAAAAAAAAAAAAAAAAAAAAACACATCGTGGGAGAAGAGTGAGATACTAGTTAGGAATTATACAGAAGTAGTTTTCATATATCTCAATAACAGAATTACATTATTTTTTCTTATCGATAAGATTCTAACAATGAATTTTCAACTTACCAGATTTTGATGAAAAACGGAAAGAAAAATTTCGGTAAAATCTCTCTGCATGACTTTACGTGACACAAACTACCTTATCGTGTTGAAAATCACGGCAGTAATTCAAGCACACTACTCGTTTAAATCTCGTGAATTGTGCTTCAAGAAATTATGTGCTTGAATGTTTAATACACGGACGTGTGTTCTAAGACGTTTCTTCTATATGTACCAGAATATTAGATTATTCTAAAAGACAAATGAGACGGTTCACGCGGAAATTATTTCTTTTAAATAATTGGTCTTCGCCTTTTAAAAATATGCTGCCAATATTAAGATTGGTATATGATGTCAATGCGTAATTTGAAATTATGTTTTGGATGAATCAATGATTTCAAGCACCTATTGTCTTAACAATTTCTCCTCAAGGTGTTGAATAGAGCAAAGGTTAAAACGCCTGACCTTTTGACCAAATTCTCATGAATTGCCTTCGTGCCTCCGAGTACATCGTCTCTCTCTCTCTCTCTCTCTCTCTCTCTCTCTCTCTCTCTCTCTCTCTCTCTCTCTCTCTCTCTCTCTCTCTCTCTCTCTCTCTTACCTGATAAGAAAGATAGGTGAAAGGAAAATGAAAGCAGTTAGCTAGCTAACCATGGTTGGTTATATTGTAGAAAATTAAGTATTAGTAAGAATAATGCAGTGTCCTTTAGCCTCAATTTTATTTATATAAATGTACAATTTATTAATTGAGGTAAAGTTGCTGGTTTTTTTTTTTTATTTTAGTATTCATGTTAATTTATAATTATGATTTTACAATATATTTACATCTACCTATTTACTTTTTCCACATGAACATTTCTTATTAGCCTAATGATTGAGGTTCATAGTGATGAACACAGAAATATATTCTTCATCACCTCTTGATATGTAATGTTTGAATAGTTTCTCTCTTCTTTTACCGTTTCCTCCATTAATTCAACATTGTATTGAACTATTTTACTCCATGTGAATTAATATTATGTCACCGTCTCTCTCTCTCTCTCTCTCTCTCTCTCTCTCTCTCTCTCTCTCTCTCTCTCTCTCTCTCTCTCTCTCTGCATCCCAGACCATCCAAGACTGGAAGATGCAAAATACACCGGAAGATGCATTAGCAACTCTCTGGTGGATTTACGAGGTGCCTCACACTGAGGGACCTGGGGGAACCCAAACATGGAATAAGGCAATAAGGCAAGTATATATATATATATATATATATATATATATATATATATATATATATATATATATATAATTTGAATTATTGGTTTTCCAGGAATACACGTCATATTGAAACGTTGAATTCTTTTGAGTTACGGTGGTCTAATAATTGAGTTATTTTGACAAATGGTTTAGTATGTTTTAATGTTGAGGTTGATATTAACCCTGTGGATTTTCCAAGTATGTAAAATTAGTGAAATCTGTAAAGCCTTGTTGTGAGGCTTGTATTTCTTTTGTTAAGTGATGCTGTGTTTCTTGCATATTTTATATATGTCCTGAGGGAGGAGTTGGTGAGTTTGAGTTCGAGTTAAGTTCATTTCCGGGTTTAAAGTCTTCATAATCTGATTGATACAGCGTCTCTTTAATAATTAGTATAACGATTTACCTTCAACTAGAATAGCTTTCTTAGCCTCATTTAGATTCCTTTCTTTTTATTTTCAAGACTGGCATCATAACATTATTGAATTTTACAGATTAATTGTATTTTCAATCTTTAGCACATACAAATGCATGTGAACAGCGGCCATATATACTTGTATGTATATAAAATTTATATTATAGCCTACATATATATACACATATATATATATATATATATATATATATATATATATATATATATATATATGTATGTATATATATATATATATATATATATATATATATATATACTGTATATATATAAATATATATGTATGTATGTATATATATGTATGTATGTATGTATATATATATATATATATATATATATATATATATATGTATATATATATATATATATATATATGTATATATATATGTATATATATATATATGTATATATATAAATATATATGTATGTATGTATATATATGTATGTATGTATATATATATATATATATATATATATATATATATATATATATATATATTATATATATATGTATGTATACATATATACACACATACATACACACACATACTCTTCAATATGTTTACATATAAAAAGGAGTGATATCAACAGGGAAAGGATATTATTTCTTACATTTCATTTGAACAGTAACATCAAAGGCTTCTATCTATTCTCGAAAGCAACATCTCTTTCAGAATTTATGTTGATGTAATATATACTCAGCAGAACACCTCTTATAAAGGTCGTTGCGAACGTCCGTTAGAATCGAGTAAGTAGAACAAGGAATGCGTGATTAATAATCGGTCCAAGTCTGAGAAAACGTTTTGATTATGTTCTTTTGAATTCGGGTCTTTGTTTGCCAAAGGTGCCCAAATAACAATCTTGACCCTTTAATGGCCCAGAGGGCTCTTTCATCGCCCTCCGCTCACTCTCATTTTATCATGTTAATGGCGTCTTTATTTAAGCCTCGGTCCGGATGAAAGGTGTCTTATATTTACTAAGTACCGCAGCTTCTTTTTTTTTATCCGATCTCTGATCTTCGATAAATGATCCCTCGTAATATATTGTAAATATAAGAACCTCTTTTAAGAGGCTCACCTTTTTTATAGCTTTCTTGCGTGATATCATATGCACCAGTAGAGGGTTCTTTT
>NC_090765.1:10662876-10700376 GCF_036898095.1 Palaemon carinicauda | reverse complement strand
TCTAATACTTTGTATAAACTTATGTTTAAAGTGATATGGCTTTTTATGTAACCATAGAATGTTATTGTACTCTTTTAGCCCAAACGGGTTTATCTTGGCAATTAATGTTTATTGCCACGACAATGAGTAACTATTTGCTTGTATGCTTACATTATACATATCCTATTAGATATATAGTTTACAGAAAAATTGCATTGTCATTAATTCAGGGATTAGCATCTTTTGGGATTTAACTTCCAATCTCCGAATTGGCGCTGGGGAAATCATGTTTAGTTCATTATCAAGAAATATTTTCTTGGATTTAGTGTAGATTAGGACGATAGATACATTTTTCCAGCATTCCTTTAACAAACGGTTATTTTTTTTTTCAAGTCTATTGGCAAGGCATCATATTTGGAAGGTATCTTCCTTTCTAGAACTCCTTTCATATTCAGTCCTTTATATCCTCCATTTTGACTTTAGGGGAAGGTTAAGATTATACATAGAAAACTTCCATTTGTTGTCTTCAGTAATTTCAACCCACCGGACGAGATATATTTCTTTATTATTTTTGTTATTTGAAGATGTGTTTCCCCTTTTGCATCATTTTTGCAAGTTACCGAATCAACCCCTACTAGATCCTTCCCACTACTGACGCTAGAATACTAGATAGAGCTCCCATCGTTCAAACTATATCAACTTTTATATTGTTAGCTTAGTTCTTTCTTCAACTCTTTTCTGGAATAGACATGTCTCCTAATTTATTGTTTTCAAATCAGAGATGCCTAATATAACGAAACAAAAGACATGTTTGTATGTTAAAGGCAAATGTTCTTAAAGATTAGCAAATTAGGAGCAATATTTTAAGAGTTTGATTTTATTTATCTGGTTTAGAGGATTTTCATCAGCCCAAAATTTTAGTTGTTATAAATATTTCACATGAAAAATAATTATCCTGTTAAAGCTAGATTTTTTATTTAAATTGGATATCCGTATAATTTGAGTGATTTTTTTTATTATCTAAGGCATTCTTAATTCTCCTTTTGTTTTTTGTAATAAGAATTTAATGATGTATTTTTGTTGGTAGTAGTGGTGGCAACAAATATATGAATTATGTTAATGTTGTTGATAAAACTGACGGCATTCTATTTGTTCACTTATTTCGAGATGATTGTGATATTTTGGGCACAAACATTTCCAGTATTGTTCCCCTATGGTGCTGGTCATTATAGCATCCATTATCTTTCTCATTTGAGTAATTGTGTCCTCTATCTGCTGTAAACAAATGATTATTGGTGACTTTATCCGGCACATCTGACTTGGTAATGCGAACTATTTTGTTTGAATTGTCGCTGCCATGCATTTGAAAATGCAGGCTTCCCAGTTGCGGCTTTAGTGGTCAAATGCACGAAATAGGATTTAGCAGTAATCGTGAATTTTTCTTCTTTACCTTTTACTTTGTTATTCTTTGTGTTTTTCTTTGTATTACGAGTATTTTTTTCAATTAATCTTCTTTCGCAACCAAGTTTATTATTATTATTATTATTTTTATTATTATTATTATTATTATTATTATTATTATTATCAGCCAAGCTACAACCCTAGTTGGAAAAGTAAGATGCTATAAGCCCAAGGGCTCCAACAGGGAAAAATAGTCCAGTGAGGAAAGGAAATAAGGGAATAAATAAACGATATCAAAAGAAATGACAAAATTTAATTAAAATATTAAAGATAAATTAACATTAAAACAGATAATTAATATATAGACTAAAAAAGATTTATGTCAGCCTGTTCAACATGAAAACAAATGCTGCAAGTTTGAACTTTGGAAGTTCTACTGATTCAACTACCTGATTAGGAATATCATTCCACAACTTGGTGACGGCTGGAATAAAACTTCTAGAAGACTGTGTAGTATTGGGCCTTATGATGGAGAAGGCCTGGCGATTAGAATTAACTGCATTCTTAGTATTACGAACAGGGTGATAGTGTCCCGGAAGATCTGAATGTAAAGGATGGTCAGAATTATGAAAAATCTTATACAACATGCATAATGAACTAATTGAAATAAGAGAACAATACTCGAAATAAAGTAGAATGAAAGAATTAAAACACTTCTTCAGAACAGATTGATCACCAAAAATCTAAAAAAAAAACTTTCTAAATAAGTCAAATTTTTGTGCAATGGAAGAAGACACAGACTTGATATGTTTCTCAAATGTACATTTGCTGTCGAGATTCACACCAAAAATTTTAAGAGTCATACAAAGTTAAAGAAACACTATCAATGCTGAGATCCGGATGTCGAGGAACCACTGTCCTTGACCTACTTACAATCATACCTTGAGTTTTATGAGGATTCAACTTCATGCCCCATAATTTGCACCAATTTTAGCTTGATCTCTATTAAGGGATTCACCAACCCCAGATCTACATTCAGGAGATGGAATTGATGGATAAATTGGTTTGTTATCAAAATTAGATATGTAAGACACCTGAAACATTTCTATGCTTATATTTATACACTGGCGGAGATTTTAAGTTTTCAGATAAGTAGATAGAAATATTACCAGAAGATTATTTCAGTTATGATCAGCATTGTTGTATTTACCCCAAGCTTCTTACGGTTAATACTGTACTTCCATGCATATGCGGAAGGGTAATCTTTCAAAAACTTCCTAACTATGCAGTTTCCGTAGGTATGTCTTGCATACTTCAAGTAAACTACTGTGTTCCTTGTGTGTCCAAAGAAGGTCATTAGTATATTCGTATTCATATCTATGTCAAACATTCAACCGGGTTCAACTCAACCTGTAACAACCGTACCGGATTAAACATGCTTACAGTATCATCAGCTTTAAGGTTCCTAGTCCAATTACTTTTCTATGGAAAGCTTGGATCTTGTACATTTCACGATCTATGTATTTAGATGAATTAATATTATAGTGTGAGACACTGAGATATAAGGATCTGATGACTTGAGGAACTGTCAACGATTGTCGCTATGAAAAAAAAATAAAACTTCAAATTTGTATTTATTTTTTGAGTGAATTCAAGTAGCTTGTGCTTAGTTGTTTGTAATTTCGAATATTTAATCGCGGTAGACGTGTGTCCAATTGGTTCCTGCTTGTTAGGAACTCTCCCTGTATATTGGGACCTCCTCCATAGTAGGTAGATCCCCGTTGTTCATGCTAACACCCAGACTTTGCATTTGAAGTATGTTTGCTCTCTCTCTCTCTCTCTCTCTCTCTCTCTCTCTCTCTCTCTCTCTCTCTCTCTCTCTCTCTCTCTCTCTCTCTCTCTCTCTCTCTCTCATTTAATTTTCTTACCAGAAAAAGCTCATGCCATTCAAAACATTATTAGATATATCTCACCTTAATATATTTTGAATCTTGTTTTATGTTTCACCATATGGTGGTATGCTCTATTGTACTTCCATCCAGTGAAGCAATATTTTACGCTAATTTATCTTCATTTACTTTTTTTTTTTTTTTTTTTTTTTTTTTTTTTTTTTTTTTTTTGTTTTTTTTTTTTTTTTTTTTTTTTTAACTATGGAGATTGTAAAAGTCCGGGAAAGGTTTCTCCAGTACGCTTTAGATTTTCATTTATGAAAATGTAATATGAAATGTATTTAACTGTGTTATCGTTGCTAATGAGTTTTCTTTGATAAGCGTAGAATGTCAAATTGCATTTCTTAATTTTAATCATATTAAAAGGTTAGTTTCCTAACCCATCCTCATTCTCATTGTTACATTTTTTTTTTACATTTTTTTTAGTGACATTCACTTTTGGCTCTTGTGCAAACGGGTTTTTTTCTGAAACATTTCCTCTCCCTTCCTCTTAGAATAACAACGAGGGCTCTTTGATGTCGTAAATTGCGTTGTCTGAAGAAATCCGCGTCGTTGTCTCCCTTTCGATTTATGCTTGCCACTCTAATAGTGACTTTAAAGAGGCTTTGACATTGCAAGTTCAAGAACAATGCCAATTGGCGTCACTGAAAATATCCCCGCTGGATTATTACCAGCGAGTGAGGTGTCTCGTAATATGAGAATTTAGGAAACGTAAGTAACACCACAAGTTGGGAAAGAAAAAGGTCCGTTTTTTCTTATGGCCTTTCCAGAATGGGCTTGAGAAAGTTCGTTGAGATCAGAACAGATGGAGACAATAGAATGTCATCCAGAAAAAGATGGACGTTATTTCTCGATCGGGCGGAAAGGAAGCAAACGCCATTTCCGCCAAGGGAAATGAGATTCATCCAACGTATCATCAGCGTGTGCAAAGAAATTGAATAAAAGTGGTCAAATGCCATATTCAAAGGACCACCAGATAATTTGGGTGCCAGTGACCTGTATGTCAACCCCTGTAAAGGGTTTTGATCAATCTCTCTGCTTCTTGACAGTAGGATTATATTATCGTTCTGAAAAGTATGGTTATCGTAAAGGGAATTAGTTGTATTTATGTGAAAAAGTACTTTAAACACTAAACATTAATTTTATTTAGCCAAGAAAACACAGGCACAATATCTACAGTGTTGTGGATGTTTTTTAGTTTGGAGGTTCATATATGCTTCTGCAGCTAAAGCATGCGTGCTGCAATACTTATTCACTATCTTCAAATTAAATAAATCCCTTTTAAGATTAACAAAAGGCAACTGGGTTTAACGGGACATATCGTGGTGCTACACTGGAAGACTGCAACCCTTACTCTTAATACGAGTGTCTTAACCAAAATGCTCTGGAAGAAAGTATATATATATATATATATATATATATATATATATATATATATATATATATATATATATATATGTGTGTGTGTGTGTGTGTGTGTGTGTCTGTGTAAATATATATGTATTATATGTGTATGTGTTTGCTGTGATAGAGAGAGGGGGAGTCATGAAATGCTCATCTTCCCCTAATCATTCAAATGAAAAACAATAAATTCCGATGTTTTAATATAAATTGCGCGATCATGTCTTCCATCAAATTCCAATTAAGCCCTCGATGACAAATGGCCCGTTGTTGAGTAATGCTTGCAGTAACCCTGCAAAACACTGAGTGACGACCCTCTTCGTCTGAACCCTTTTTATCATCATCACGCTTGCTTTCATCTAATTGACAAAGGAACGAAATTTTTCGGAAGAATTTGTCATTGAAGTGTCGCTGACCCCACTTGCAAAGGCTAGGAAAAGTCCATCAAGTGTAATGCAGTGTGATTGATGGCATCCCGTGATATGGGGATATGTGCGTTGCCAGGAGGAGTAATGAAGGAAATGATTGCTGTGTAATCATTAATGTTAATTAGGTGTGTGTTGCATGGAATATACGAGTATTTTCTCGTTGGCTTTCATTCTGGCGTCGTTTTACGTCTTCTAGAGCTATTATTTTTTCAAGTCTCTACGGGGAAATAATTGTCTTTGGATATCAGCATCTCAAGAGAGTGCTTGCCTTGCATCCCTCGTGCTTGAGCTGGTTTGAATTGCCTTTGCAACACTTTGCAGTTTTTTCCATGATACTTCTCGAACATCTCTCTCCCTTTGTTGTTCCCTCTCCCTCCTCCTTCCCCTTCTCCCTCTTTTAGATAACTACTAACCGTATCTCCATCACCATTTATCTCCCCGGAGTAATTTATTCTTATTTCATGACTACTTACGATCATATTTATTACGGGGCGAATAGGTTCACCCCAAGATGGACACTGGGAGAATGTGTTTCTTCGGGGTCTAGGGGGTCGGGAGGGGTGAAGGCCATCCTGACACCTCGCTTAGTTTCCCGCTGTTAATGAATGACTTCGGCGTTTACTCTTGTGTACAGTTTCTTTTCTCTTTGTTTTCGGGAGAGTGAGCGTTCTTCTTTTCCTTTGGCATGATTGAATTTATTCGTCTGACTTTACTCGGTGCATCTTGACTTCTCTTGTCTAGATTCGTGAAAGGATTTTTGAGCTGTGAAAAGATGATGTCTGGGTGAAAATTTGTTTACGTACGAGAAATATACTCTTGGTATATACTTACCCACATACATACATACATACAAACATATGCATATTTATTTTTTGATAAATCCAAAATGTATAGCTATATAAATAGAATAATTTATTTTGTTTCAAGTTGATAACTTGGATAGGAATTAGAGTTGTAAGTTTTCAGATTAAAGGAGTTATATGACATTAATAGTGTCATATTCTTTAATCTTTGAAAGAGAGAATGCTACCACTTGAATACTTGCATGAAGTGACAACACAAAGTGATGAATCCTTTAAGATCTACATTATTATTATTATTATTATTATTATTATTATTAGTTGCTAAGCTACAACTCAAGCTGGAAAAGCAAGATGCTATAAGCCCAGGGGCTCCAACAGGGAAAATTGCCCAGTGAGGAAAGGAAGCAAGGAAAAATAAAATATTTCAAGAACAGTAACAATATTACAATAAATATTTCCTATATAGATATAAAAACTTTAACAAAATAAGAGGAAGAGAAATAAGATAGAATAGTGTGCCCTAGTGTACCATAAAGTAAAAAAAACTCTAACCCAAGACAGTGGAAGGCCATGGTACAGAGGCTATGGCACTACCCAAGCCTAGAGAACAAGGGTTTGATTTTAGAGTGTCCTTTTCCTAGAAGAGCTGCGTACCATAGATAAACAGTCTCTTCTACCCTTAACAAGAGAAAAGTGGCCACAGAATTACAGTGCAGTAGTTAACCCCTTGAGCGAAGAAGAATTGTTCAGTGATCTTAGTGTTGTCAGGTGTATGAGGACAGAAGAGAATCTTCAAAGGAGAGGCCAGACTATTCAGTGTATGAGGGGAAAGGAAAATGAACCGCAGCCAGAGAGAAGGATCCAATGTAGTACTGTTTGGCCAGTCAAAGGACCCCATAACTCTTTAGCGTTAGTATCTCGACGGGTGGCCAACCTACTACCTCAGATAATATTATCTTTACGGAAGAGTAAACTCAGCACTGAATTTTTAGATGCATAGGTGGAAAGACAACGAAATTCCAATCATTGGGAGATGTTTACTGGAGCAGTGATATCATTATTTTGTTTTAGAATACTGCTTGCCATTAACAGATAAGTGAAACCCCAGAGCACCTAAAATATTGAGATTACTTTTAAGGCCGTGCACATGTATATAGATATATTCAGAAATTGAAATTTTAATGTGGCTGTAATAGTACGACATATATAATATGATTTTTCCTTCGTTACCATTTATCTAAAAATTTTAATATTTCCGACGAAAAATTTCAATAATGCTCTAGTGTTTTCCTTATTTTATACTTTTCCGTATTGTCCAAAATAAGAGTTTAGGAGATTCTTGAAATATACGTTGTGTGCCAGGGTTGCAAAATGTAAAGATTTGTTTCAAGTTAACTGCCTGGTGAGTATAGTTGTATATAGTTTAGGATGTTTTAAAAGTCTTTTATGACTTATCATGGAAGTTCAGATTGCAGTCTTACATTGTAATTATGTGCAATCCGTTTCATAATAAGGTTTTATTATCATTTTAAACGTCATGCTTTAGGCATAGTAGCTAGTTTTCCATAGGTAATTGTAGCATCAAGGGACATAGCCTACATGTTGCAGCATTACGTATTGGTAAATCTGTAATCCAGATTCTGTAAATAAATTGTTCCTAAATTACATTCTAGAACGTAACACTACTGTTAAAACTGAATTATACTTTCGATGAGTATAACTAAATTTATATTGTTAGCTTGTTGAAGGTATTTTTTTACGTTCTTCCTGGGTAAACGACAGTGTAGATCTTTGGCTGCAAGATAGCAAACATATGCTATTTGGAGTCACCACTGGCTGTTTCGGGAAATAAGTGGGAGCAGGAGCCAAAGTAATGTAAGGAATTTTGCTCGTTATAACGTAGTTACTTCTCATCACTATTGCATTTTCCATATATTCTAAGAACTTTGAACATATATGTATATATTTTTTATTATTATTATTATTATTATTATTATTATTATTATTATTATTATTATTATTATTATTATTATTATTATTAGACGTCCCCACGTGTTTTCTTTTCCTTTTATTTGTGACTTTCTCATTGTCTTAGAAAATAATGACCACATTTTAGAATATATTGATTATATAATAGTAGGAGGAAGACGTAATCGCATGAGATTCTCATAAGTCCTAGCTTAGATTTGCATTAGGTCTATCAAAAACAGTAATGATGACTACATCATGAAAGACTTGAATAGGTTATATATCATAACAAAAATATCCTTTTAGGACCGTTAGGAATAAATAGGTGCAAGTAAAAGCACAACTCTCCGAAACAAGTGTCACGCGATGAGTTCCAGCATGTCGGGCTACAGATTCAATAAATTTATGAATAAAAACTCATGACTGTCATTTGGCCAGTCTTTCAACGTCCGTCAATCCGTCTGCCAGTGAGCTTTCCCTGTCAAGCTATCGGCAGTTATATTGCAAGAACTGTAATTAAATTTCAGTCAACTACTCGGTTTTGTCCCCCCCCCTCTCTCTCTCTCTCTCTCTCTCTCTCTCTCTCTCTCTCTCTCTCTCTCTCTCTCTCTCTCTCTCTCTCTCTCTCTCTCTCTCTCTCTCTCCTGCTACTGGCTTCCTGACTGTTTATGTCAGGTATAGTGATGCGAACTACATACTGTAGTATATATTATCACACGAGACAAGTATACAGGTTTTTTTTTTTTTTTTTTTTTTATAGTGGAACTTACGATATCGGATCGAGTTTTAATTGTAAACTATTTCTGAAGATGAATAGGTTTATGATGCTGTAGGATTCATTGAGAAATTCTAACATCCTACCTTTTCAAATGGTTATTATTATTATTATTATTATTATTATTATTATTATTATTATTATTATTATTATTATTATTATTATCATCTAAGCTACAACTCTAGTGGGAAAAGCAGGATGTTATAAACCCAAGGGCTCCAACAAGGAAAAATGGCCCAGTAAGGAAAGGAAACAAGGAAATGAACTACAGGAGAAGTAATAAACAATTGAAATAAAGTATTTTTAAGAGCAGTAACATTAAAATTGATCTTTTATATACAAACTATAAAAAACCAAGAAGAAGAGAAGTAATATAGAAAAGGGCGCCTGACTGTACCCTCAAGCAAGAGAACTCTACCGCAAGGCGGTTATGGCATTACCCAAGACTAGAGAACAATGGTTTGATTTTGAAGTGGCCTTTTGCTGGAAGAGCTGCTTACCATAGTAAAGAATCTCTTCTACTCTTACCAAGAGGAAAATAGCCTCTGAACAATTATAAAGCATTAGATAACCTGTTAAGCGAAGCAGAATTGTTTGGTAATCTCAGTGTTGTCGGGTGTATGAGGACAGAGGGAAATGTGGAAATAATAGACCAGACTATTCGTTGTATGTGTAGGCAAAAGAAAAATGGGCCGTAACCAGAGAGAGGGATCCAATGTAGTACAGTCCCCATAACTCTCTAGTGGTAGTATCTCAAAGGCTGGCTGGTATCTTGGCCAACCTAGTACCTACAAACGGAGCATTGCTTGAAATCGTGCTTCTGATATAGGTTTATTAGTGTATTGTTGATGGTTAATTGATGTTCCACTCTTGCATGCGTCCAGGGTCTTACATTCCACATATCAATATGATGAGCACACTATTTAAAAGGATGTTCCTTAGAAATTAAGCAGGTAGCAAGTTCTTTGCAAAGCTTCAATGCAGGAAGTATTTGTTGAGCCACCTCTCTTTCTTGACAATTAAGTGTCGAGATTACATAGGGTTCTATTCTCTATAATCTCTTTACTTTGAGTTCACAAGATTAAAAGCTATCTACCACACCTGTATTCCTACGTCCTATCTTCTGCTTGCTATACAACCTCTCAACTTTTTATTTATACTGCAATTGCGGGGTTTCCCCCAGCTGAACATGGGTGCTGATTGCCTCCTGTCTTATGGGCAAAATTGATAAATCCATAAATGAATCCATATGATGAAATAAGATGCTATAAAATGTAAATGCAGTTTGAAAACTGGATTAATGCGATATGAGGTAGTTCGATCACATGGAAAAGAGGGAAGGCTAGGTTGTATTTGGTGAAACATGTTCTCTACAGTTCCGATTTTTTGTACGTTAAAGGAGTTAAAATAGACCTTAGTACTGTGTATGAATAGCATAGGAGATTTATGAAAGCTGCTGACCCAAGGACCCTCTTACTTTATATGAATAGCATAAAATATTTTAGAATATATGACCCAGTGCTATTCAATATTCTTTGTAGGCATATGCAATGTCTGATCAAGTTAAAGAGATTCCTCAAATAATTTATATTTTTATAACAGGTTGAGAATTGACGTGAAATGGACTGATATTTCATTTACAGCTGAGTCACCCTTGGCAGTGGAAGCTTCTAAAGGTGAATATATATATATATATATATATATATATATATATATATATATATATATATATATATATATATATATATATATATACATATACATATATATATATATGTGTGTGTGTGTGTGTGTGCGCGCCCACGTGTGTTACACATTTGGAAGGGGAATATGTCTAAAGAAATTTTTTTTTATTTATATATATATATACTGTATATATATATATATATATATATATATATATATATATATATATATATATATATATATATATATATATATATATGCCTTCACATCCAGGAAATCGAAATGCAGGTTTGCTTTCTTACTGGCACTTCCCACCGGCTTCTTTATATGCTCTCCTGCGCTGAATACACTAGCATCAGTCCAATGGTAGGTGTATATTACGCCTTTTCTGGTATTGGTATGCACTGGGGAAATTTTTAGAGACACTGGAAAGCCAGCATTTCGCATTTCGTATTTGGATGTTATATGTGTTTTAGTATTTTGTGGGACTATTGCTCATGCAGTATGGATCGCAAGATTATAGTTCAAGCAACGTGAATTCCTTGGAGTATATATTTCTTGACACCAGAATGGCAGAATGTAAGTTTCATGCGACATAAATAGCAAAGAACATTCCAACTGTAATATTCCGTATTGGAGCTCGTAAGCAAGACTGCCTTCCCCTATTACGTGACGTGACGCCATTGACCCAGAAGCTGCTTTTCATGTTAACTATTGCAATAGTGACTCGTTTAGAAGTAGGTATATTGTTGTGAAACATTTCTATACCAATAAGTTGTCATTTTCGTTGAAGACGTCAGACACCAATGATTTATTACCAGTAAAATGAGTTTGTCATAATTTGTTTTATATTTAATTTCCAAAGCAGATGACATAATGGATTATTTCGATTCAATTTAAGCACCTGTATAGAGAACTTTGCCCATTGTTATAGTGCCCAAGATTTCTTTAGAATACCCTACTTGTGATATCCTGATATACATAACGCATGTTTTTACCTATCCGTAGATTCTGAATCATACCGAGAAAATGGAAGAATTTTGAGTTACGAAATGAAATTTGTTTTCTTATTTCTTTCATCATAAGTTGATTACTGCAACATCCAAGAGATTTTAAAT
This sequence comes from Palaemon carinicauda, assembly GCF_036898095.1. NCBI lineage: Eukaryota > Metazoa > Arthropoda > Malacostraca > Decapoda > Palaemonidae > Palaemon > Palaemon carinicauda. The sequence goes on along the minus strand of NC_090765.1, from coordinate 10,688,868 downwards.
ATCTGGCGTCTTCATGTATTTTCATTTGTATTGACATCAGAATAAGAGATCAAAAGGTAATTTTTTATTGTCACAGTAAAAATCGTACAATTGGGGCTGGCTTTGTTTCATTAATTACATAATTCTGTATATTTTTCATAATTCTTAATTTCTGATATATCAAGTCATTATGACTTTGTACACTGATAGTAATCTTGTTTATAGCACGAATTAAAGTTATTATTTAATCATATGTGTTGTAGGAAATTAAGATTAGAATTGAAGCGCAGAAAGTTTACTGATCTAATTTACTGAAGCCTTAAAGTGTGATAGCGCAAAATAATAAAGTCAAATAGAGGATTTTTCATCTATGGGAAATACGATAATAGTGTTATAAAGATAATAATGAAATTGAGCTTTTATGAATTGTTCCATTAAGTCCAAAGATGGGGTTTGGATGAGGTATTTAGATGATGATGAAAGTCTTAAATCTGACATAATTACTAACCTCCTTGTGGTGTTTTTTTTTTTTTTTTTTTTTTTTTTTTTTTTTTTTTTTTTTTTTTTTTTTTTTTTTTCTAACCCGTTGAAGGGCCTGTGTCCTTTTGCCAATAGTCGGTATGATAGTTTTAATGGTTCCTTTTGCGGGATTTTATGGATCTGCTTCTCTTTGTGTGCATCTAGTGTACCCGTATTCCTCCCCTCATCCCCCATCCTCGACATTGGGTGGCAATAAAGAGATGATAGAAAATTGAAGTTCTGCTATTACAATTGAATTTTCAATACTATCCTAAAACTTGAGACATTTCATCTTCATACAGCATACTGACATTTGGGCCATTAGTAAGAAAAGCAGATCCGAACAGGGCTACAGTTAGTTTTAACGGTGTCTATATCCCGTAGAATTTGTGTTACACACAGAAATATTTAGTAATATATACACACACACACACACACACACATATATATATATATATATATATATATATTTATATATATATATATATATATATATATTATATATATATATATATATATAATGTTTATTTATTATGGTAATACACTCATTTATTCATGTATCTGAAATACATGCACGTATTTATATTCGACCCTATCAGGTTGGGTATTACTTATGTATGTATAAGGAATATTTATTCGTATGTGTTACGTAAATTCAGCTTCTTATGAACTGTCCTTTTTTTTTTTTTTTTTTTTTTTTTTTTTTTTTTTTTTTTTTTTTTTTTTTTTTTTTTTTTTTAACTTATGTCGTATCACCTGAAGGTACTATGCAGAAGATTATGATAGCGTGTTTTATATTAAGAGTATGTGTTATATAATAGCTAATCTTTTTTACGTAGGTGAATTTATGAAAAGTATTCCTCCATTGGCTGTTCACTGGCTTTCTAATAGTCGATAGGCTTCAACAAGCTTTCTCCAATTAGTCCCGTTTTCTATGTTGAGGGAATGGGATGCTGATTTCAGGGAGGGACCCAAGAGAAGGTAAGGCAGGCCCTTCTCCTGCTAGCCCGGGCTTTGCCAGCCCCACCGCACAGACTCATGGAGGCGGTTAAGTGTCCATTTGGTATGGTAATGCTGGCTCTTAATGACGTGGCTTCAGGCTATCGGCGAAACATGCAGTTACGAAGCTGCTTACACGAATAACAGCGTTACCTGGGGCTGTTTCGACTGTCATGGAGCCAACGAATGAGATTTCCTACAATTTTTCATAACTGTGATAAAAGGGGATTCAGTGATTATCGAAGGGTTCTATATTATTGTTCTTAGTCGAAGATTAATTGTATTAAAATTAGCAAGTTTTCCGAAGTTACTTATTTTGGAAACACTGCCGAAAGTTAATGATGGAACAATTAGTGGTAATGATGTTTAAAGGTTGTTTTTAGCTTGAGACTCCTTCGCCCCGGCAGATGTTGATTGGTTCTTGAGGGCGTTGCGACTGTGACCGACAGGTGTTGTCGAGGCCCCGAATGACGGGCGTCGCAACGTGGGCGTTGTTTTTATTTTCTACCGTCTGTTGAATTCCATTTAGTGATTACGGATATTTTGTTTTTATTATATCAAAAATGGTTAAATTTTAATTAAGCATAATCCGTCGGGATATTCATTATGCGTTTTCTTATATTTTTTGCCCATCATTTTCTGATAAACTATATTATTTTTGCCTCTGGTTTGTTATTGATTATTTTTTTATTTTCTTGACATACCTATGATAGAGCGGTTATATTTTTAAACCATTTTTTAGAGATTCAGTTTAAAATTCCTTTATTGTGGAATAGATATTACACTTTTACAAACAAATAATGTTCCATGTAAATTTTGTAGAATATGAAATTGCTCTTTCAGCAATTTATTTTTGGTTCACCGTCCAGATTTTGCATGGGTCGTTCAAATCTGTCATAAATGATATATAATATTTGTAATAGTATGGTTAGTTATTCTGGCTCTAAAAAGTATTTTTATATCAACTTCAGATTTTTAAATGAGATTCGTTAAAAATGTATTGTTTTGAAATTCAATTTCTTACAATTTATTGGCTCAATGAGTGTCAGATAGTATTGCAGTATTTATATGAGTATTATTATTCCTAGGCAAGAATGATGGCAAAATAGCAAAGCATTAACATGAATGAGTAATGTGTACCTAACAAATAATATTGCCCTTTGTAACGTTCTTAATTACGCCATGTCCATTTGTTCTAGATACACCCTGGTTTCTTAAGTAGTCGGACTTGACAATTTCAATAAGGTTCAAATACTAGCTGCATCAGTCTCATTAAGATACATATTTAATTCGTCTTACTATTATGTTAGGTAAAAGAATCATTATTAGTTTTAATACTGAAATGGCGTTGAGCTACAGTTATGACTAACCAGTTGTAGTTAAGCCATTCTATAAAGTCAAGCTATCAAGGTTTCGTTTACTTTGTTATATATGAAGTTCAAGATTACAGATCTTAATAGAAAAAATGCAAATTTTTCAAGAATATGTTGATTGGATTTCTTTGTTCTAATCCAACATATTTTCCATGGTGATTTGCATATTTCTCTCGACCCGTGCGTTTTTATAAATAGGTAAATATCCGTTATTTTGTATTTCATTAACCTTTGAAATGAGTCGTAACGCATTTCTCAAGACGAGGATGAGAGAGAAAGAATGCTACTCGGGCTAGAAGAAGAAATGGTAAAATTCAACTTGGTCTTCTTCAAATATCTTATAATCCACACACAAACATAAGCACACATTAACGATGTCTTGGCTGGGCCAAAATCTTTTAACGTTCCTGAAGTGTGTACACTCGACATCAAAGGCTCCTTCTTGATGGAGTACTTTTCGCTCGAGGTAAATTACCACATCAATTGTCCACGTGGCTGCCAGGCTGCGTAGTCTTACAGAAGCTACAGGACACAGAGAGGCAAGACATTTTGAAGGAAGAGGTTGTCCTCTTTTCTAAATTCCCTTCACCCCCACCCTCCCCCTCCTACCCTACCTCCACCACCTCCACTGGGACTTCATTGACTCGGGCGACTAGGCTCTGGATATTAGTTCGCGTCCCCCCTGACAAATGATGTCGTTTCTGCCCGAACAACGCCATCCAGGGTCTTGTTCGGGCGCCTCCTGTGAACAAAACGAACAATTAGCCAAATGATGATGATGGTCCGGTTCGGCAGCAGGCCTGGGGGCAGTAGGAAAAAAAAAAGAGAAAAGAAAAAAATTGCTATTCGAGGAATTTAGAACGGGCGATTTATAAAGGAAAATAGACAATGCAAAATATAAAAAGATATTCGGAATTGAAATTTGCCCAGTTGTTCAGAATCAAAGGATGGTTGTAAGTTGATGAAGTCAAGGTTCGGTATAAAGCTGATCTCGAGATTTGATTACCATCTGGGTTGTATCTAAATATTAACTTCGCCACACAAGAACAGAAGGCGAATTCAACCACATGCCCAACGCAGGTGGTCATCGTATATGTCCTTGTTTTCTTTCCTGCGGAAAGGTCACACGACCAAAGACAATTACTCTACAATTTACATAAATAGAGAACTTCAAGTTCGTCTCCCTCATTGCTCTAATAATTATTTTTAAGTGCGCAAGTTTTGTGGTATTTTTTGCTTTTTTTGTATTCTACGAGTATTAATAAGAATGTAGTTTTTTTGTGGTTGTAAATGTATGTATGTATGTATGTATGTATACAAATTTGTGAATATTTATAGATACATAGGAGTTATATACATAAATACATATTTATTTTATGGGTTTGCGTTCACATTGCATATATATATATATATATATATATATATATATATATATATATATATATATATATATATATATATATGTATGTATATGTATATATATATATATATATATATATATATATATATATATATATATATATATATATATATATATATATATATATATATATATATATTGTTAACATTAAGAAGCTTCCGAAGAAAAAATCACAAACTGTCACTGCCACCCTTCATACTTTAACTTCTGGATCATAGTTGAGAGCAGTAAAACTTTCGAAACATTAGCTGGTTCCTTCACGTATGCAGATAGCTCACCAGTAATACGTGGAATCCTTAACAAGCACTGCACCATTCAGTTCTATCTCGATCCCAGTCTCTGTCGTCCTGAATAGGAAGTGTTACTTATCAATGTAAATACTAGTGTTTGTAATATTGAAACTGGCATGACTTTAGCTAAACGAGTTTGCCTTCGAATCATTGTTATATTTCCACCTTTGTACAACGTACAATCTGTATGCTTGTTGATTCTGGAAATTCATTATGAACTTGTTTTGCATGCATGAAATAATGGAGATTTAAAACTAATACTATAAGAAGTGATCTATAGTTTTTATATATATTTGAAAGTTATGAGGCATTTACAGGTTGATGGCGATATAAAATGCCGTTAAAGGTCTGATATTTTGCATTTTTTGTATACAAGTTATGTAATAATTACGCTTGGAATGTCGAGATTAATAGTGTAAATGGAAACAATCTACAGTAGCTTGTTTACAAAATTGGTTACCTGCTAGTTATAGGAAAATTTATGCTTTTCAACCGAGTGCTATTATTTAATATGATCTCCAGTACTAAAGGGACTTCTTGAAATTTTAAACTAATCAATAATTTCTAAGTAAGTTCAATCGTTTATGTAATTAATTAAAAGACAACATTTGTCTTTGATACAGGCCTGTGGAAAATGAGGAAAAAACTTTTAAGCTGTTGTGTCCATGCAAATTGTTAAGAGACATCTTTGGAAATTGATAACTTTATTGTATTTATTTTACTTCATAAGCGATATATAAAGAATATCTTTAGAAAATATCATATTTTTATAAAACTGAGGTCATCAATAACGCCATCTTAGAATTCAAAGTGTCTGTAAGATTTCAAGGTACTTTATGGGCTTGACTTGATTTAGACCTGGATATTTTATGATACCTGCTATAAAAGAATGCACATGGCCATTATTATTGTAATTATCGCTCAACACCATGTGTAGAGCCACCAAATTTCCTTTGTGTTCCAAGTGTTGTTTATTCTAACCCCGGAGCTCTCGTCATAATAGCAGTGAATTTACTAACGCAGTCACGCACCAAGCAATTTACAGTGTCTCAAGCAGAGCTGCTTGCAATTATTAGACTGGCATTTGTGGAGGCGACTCTTTCTGTACGTGGGCTCTCACCTATGGAGGTACGCATCGAGCTTTACAATATCAGTGTAGCCCTCGCAATATGAATATATATATATATATATATATATATATATATATATATATATATAGGTATAGTCTCTCTCTCTCTCTCTCTCTCTCTCTCTCTCTCTCTCTCTCTCTCTCTCTCTCTATTCCTGTCACCAGACGAATTTATTTGTTACAGGCATAGTACTGTTTTATGTATATACATTATATATATAAAGATATATATATATATATATATATATATATATATATATATATATATATATATATATATATGTATATATATATATATATATATATATAGAGAGAGAGAGAGAGAGAGAGAGAGAGAGAGAGAGAGAGAGAGAGAGAGAGAGAGAGAGAGAGTATATACATTATATATATAAATATATATATATATATATATATATATAGAGAGAGAGAGAGAGAGAGAGAGAGAGAGAGAGAGAGAGAGAGAGAGAGAGAGAGAGAGAGAGAGAGAGAGAGAGAGCTAATTCGTAATTCGTCCTAGTTAGCTGATATCTTTTATACCGGAGAGGAGTCCAAGAATCAAAATACAATAAATATCTTAGGAAAAAAATAGTTTTCAAAGGACAGATGATAAGACCTAATAGTCCTAGTAATATACTAAAATCTTGAAATAATAATTATTTTCAAATTGATAACCCACATGTTTTTTTCTTTCAGATATATAAAGCAGAACACAATTAATATGTTAAGAAAGATTATGTTCTATATAGATTTTAATATTTTGCAAAACTTACTTTCCCAATTTTTTTGATTTTTACGAAATTAGGAAGACTTGTGTACTGTCCAATCTTATTTTGTTAATATTCCCCGTCTCCGATTATACCATTATATACTTAAAGAGTAATAGAGGTAATAGAAATTTGTAATATATATATATATATATATATATATATATATATATATATATATATATATATATATATACAGTACATATATAGATAGATAGATAGATACGTGCACTCCAATATTTTCATAATGTATATGAATATTTTTAGCAAAGGGATACTTTCATGATTTGTTGATTAGCTGACGAATTCCTCTTGGTATTTATTGACAATTATGAAACTATGAGAACTCTATAAACAGACGATGCTTGTGCTTTAAATTGCTTCTTTGTTGTTTCCGTCGAGTCTTAAGATTCCTACCCGACCTATCCACTAAAAATATCGAAACCAGTACAATAGTCGTTAAAATTTTTAGCTGGCCATCTATCTTCCTCCTTAAAAATAAATAGCGCCCCCCCCCCAAAAAAAAAAAAAAGAAAAAAAAAAAAAAAACATTGAACACTAATTAATGTTCGTTAAATTTGTGCAGAGAACAAAAACTGGTGGGAATGTCGAAGTTGACGCGTAAAACTTATCCATAAGGAGCACGTGTGGAGAATTAATCAGTATGGACATAACTGCTGTATTTTGAAGGGGGCAAATCTCTCTTCACGAAACATTCACCCCAGACTTTGATTTCGATCGAAGAATTCTGGTCCAGGATTAGCCAAGAAATTTTGTAATAAATTAAGCATTTGTTTATTTATTTTCTATTTAATTACATTTTTTGGTTATTACACCTTCATGAAATCATTTACTATTTGCATTTACATTTTGAAGATTCTAATACACATTGTTGAAATATACATGTCTTAGAGTTCGTTAATAAATGTTAAATATGTTGTATGTTATTATATGTTTATGTCATCGTCAATTTCTATCCATCCATAGAAATATTTACTTTAGTTTCCGTTGTATCTGTTAGGCTCTACATAATTATATCTCAATCTCAGCAGCATTGTCCTTTTCTTATTACTTATTCTTCACTTTAAAAGACCATTGCATGTGGTAGGCCATAGATTATCTCTAAAAACTATAGAATTCAAGCTTTAGTGTCCTTTACCATTTAGTGATCAGCCTGCTAAATAAGAGAAAGCTAACACCAGCTTCTTACCTGTAAATAGCGAAGGCCAGTGATAGTCCTTAGCTCACATTGGTAAGGTCTTGGGGTCGAATCTCTCTTCCCCTATCGCCCACTTATCATTCCTCAAAGGCCTCAGACACGTCCTTCCCCTTCCGTTTGTTGATGGTGGTTCTATGCCAGCAAATTTTCTTAGTTCGTCAATCCATCGTCTTTTCTTCCTTTCCATGCTTCGTATTCAATCTTTAGGTACCCTTATTGTTATTCTTAATGTCCATCTCTTATTCTCATTATATGTCCTGTTCATGTCCATTTATTTTACTTACATGTTGTTAGATTATCTCCCACTTTAATTTGCACTCGTATCCATGTTGTTATTTTTCTGTCTCTTAGTGTTATTAACATCATTATTCTTTCCATAGCTCTTTGAGTTGTAACTAGGAGTATGACTCCAAGTTTCTGATGCAAAAGTTACTACTGGTAGGACTATTTGATTAAGTCTTTTAAGAAAATAGCATTTCACATTTCATAATCTCAAACTTTGAGCCTTCCTAAAGCCTCAGAACAACCTAGTTACAAATCAAAGAGCAATGGGAATATTACAAAGAGGCAAAAAAAAGAGCAACATGTATACGAAAGCAAACTAAAGTAAAGGATATTCTAACAAGTAAAAAGAAAATATATGGACATGGGTAGGACATATAATGAGAATAATAACTAATAGATGAACAGGAAGAATAACAGAATGGGTTCCAAAGATTGCAAACAAAGCAGGGGAAGGAAGAAAAGACTGTGGATAAACGAGCGAAAAAAATTTCTGCTATGGACTGGCACAGAAAGACAATAAATAGACATAAGTGGAATGACATGTCTGAGGCCTTTGTCCTGGAGTTACCTAACAACAGCTGATGATGACATATATTTATATATATATATATATATATATATATATATATATATATATATATATATATATATATATATATATATATACTGTATATATATATATATATATATATTTGTATATATATTTGTATATATTTTATATATATATATATATATATATATATATATATATATATATATATATATAGTTGAACACTTCTAAAAGATAGAAATGTACATTGTAATTGACAATTATAAAAATGATTCGTTTCTCAAGATCATCGAGTAGCCTAGACTGTAAAGGACTTCAGTTCCTTCAAATCCCACACACAGGAAATCGTAATCACCCTTCCAAATAATCTATACTTACATAGGGCCTATATATATATATATATATATATATATATATATATATATATATATATATATATATATATATATATATATATGCATGTATGTATTATATTCTCTATATGTATACATAGGTGTACATCAGTTATATATATATATATATATATATATATATATATATATATATATATATATATATATACATATATATATATATACATATATATATATATATATATATATATATATATATATATATATATATATTCTGTATATGTATGCATAGGTGTACATCAGTTTTAGATATATATATATATATATATATATATATATATATATATATATATATATATTATATATATATATATATATATATATATATATATATTATATATATATGTATATACATATTATATCATGTATATGTATACATAGATGTACATCTCGCCTAACTAGCGAGAATCCGAAGATCGAACAAAAAGGCACGTTATCTTACTTGGAAAATAGATTTTCTATGTAGAAATTTTATTCAAAAAGAAATGTGTTCAATTGAACTGCTCTTAGGGAGCTAAAATAATTCATTTTTATAGAGGTGGATCTATTTCTGTATGCATTATGAATCAATTTGGTTTGAAATTCAAACGTTATCTCTAATGTCAGTTATTTTTAGGTAGAAATTTTCGAATATTCACATTTTAATGAATATTAAACGCTGGATCCACATTGTGTGATAACATATAAAATATTCCACAACTGAGGTTTCATAATTCACAGATCGAATAGAAAGAAATACCTGAGTTCATACTTAGGTAATATCCACAAGACATGTGGTCCAACAGTGTTTATTAACACATGAAACATTCCAATTACTAAATTTTCATAAGTCATAGCAATATTAACTCCCGCTGCCTAAGGAGGGAAACGATACTCAGTTATTTCCCCGGAGGATGGAGTAGTGAACATGTGGGCCAGAGTGACCTCATGCATATTCACATTTACGCTGGACCCACAAGATGGCCACACACATTCAAGAGGTCTTACGTACACTCACACACGACTTGTATTGATAAGTGGTTAGATGTTATTTTCCACGTTCAAAGTTACAGTCACGTTTGTAGGTAATGAAAGATGAATTATATTTTCATGTTGAAGAAACATGGCAGAGTTGATGAGTAGTTTTATTTATTTTTTTTTTTTATACTTGGATGGTTTTTGCACTCTGTTGCAGTCTTCTCAATATCTTAGGTTTTTATTGTTGAATTATGCTTTCAATTGAGTATTTTTTTGTATGCAAAATAGATTTACAGTGGTTTTTGTTTATTTGATTCTGTAATTAGTTTGGGTTTGTATTGATTTTGGCTACAAGAATTTTTTTTATGGACTGTGTCCTTAATTTCCTAAAAGTATTGCGGGGTAAGAAAGGAATGGTGTTTTTATTGAAATGGGTGTATACTTATATTGGATTCAAAATCGTTATTTGGTAACTATAATCTGTAGATTAATACGCTAAATTCCTTTTATATATATTATTCACAAGAGGATTACATTGATTTTTTTTTTTATTAAAAATTGAGTAATTTAAGAAAGTAACAAGAGCAGAATTAAGAGTCAGATATACAGTTCATACAGTTATTTTTACTTAACTCAAGATGAAAATCACGCTCATTTTGATGAGGATATTCCTCGTCTTGTCAATGAATTAACGTATAAGTAATCCTAACTTAAATTGCAAATGAAATCAATTGCTTTATGTTTTTTTATGAAATGTCTTACTGAATTTATTATTTTTTCCTGATTTTTTAAAAGTATCAGTTTAGATTATATCTCTCAGAAATGAAATTACAGGAGAGGGGGTTCCCAGTAACCTCGTCCCGTCCCTTTTAGTTGCTTCTTACGACCCGCAGGGATACGTAGGCTCTATTCTAATTGTTGTTATGCCCTCAGTGTACTGTGTATGTGCGTGTATTTTTACGCTATACATAGGTAAGGGAGAGATGCATGAGTGTTGAAATTCAAGGTGTATTAGTTTGTTGAGTATGGTTGGAAAATTGTATAGTAGAGTGTTAATTAATAGGATTAAGGGTGAAGCAGAGGATGCAATCTTAGAGGTATAGTTGCCTTAAAGTATTCCTTTACCCCTTACGCTTATGTTTTATGAAAATAGTATGGTATCACCGCAATGAAAGCCTATTTGTCTTGTAACGACGGACGTGAATGGTCGAGCTATTGGTATGCCAGTGCTCCTATTTTTATAAACACTACTGTAGACAATATATTAATGATATACGAATAATAGTTCACATTACAAGTGAAATAAGTTGCTGTTAAATACTTAGAAAAATAGTATAATAACAGAGTAGTAATAATAGCAATGGTAAAAATCATATTCATTCCTGATTAATCAGACATCGTCAACCTTCGTTACATTCAGTTGAGGCAGGCGTTTGCTGAAATCCAACTTTAGTTCATAGTAGATATATGGGTTCTTTTTCAGAACATAATTATTTGAATGGAAATACGCTTTCGATTTATATAATCCATCAATTTATAAAGAAATGAGATCATAAACCGCAAATTTCAAGACCTATAAATATAATTTCATAAAGGCAATTATGATAGCCATTGACAGGTCATGATACAGAAGGCTTGGGGAAAAATTAATAGACAACCCGATGTATAAAGGAACAAATATATCCAGTGTATCATTCATATATATATATATATTTTTAATTCGAGCCACGTCTCACCAGAGTAGCCTAGATGGAAATTTCTCTGGGCGGTAATTAAACTCGAGTCATCTGAGTAACAACACACCTTAACCACCCTGATGGTCTTTATATCATTGGTAGATATGGTTGCACACCGATAAAATCGTACTCATATAGATAAGAGAGAGAGACTGAACTATGGTTGGGTTTATTTTATGTCAATTTCGTTGGTATTATCGAACAGTACTATATAAACCTTTTTTAATACCTTGAGAATGACACAGGGACTCGATTAAAGCTGTATAACTCAGAAAGAGAGAGAGAGGCGGGGCCAGTAAGTGATGTCGTGACCTCTGTTAGTCCATTATGTCATTCTCTTGAGTAGCGGTTTAGTGACTAGAGTAGACAATGGATCGCAATCAACAAAGAATCAGCAATAGGAGCAGAATTGTAGGCATGAGAGACTCTGGCATGTCTTACAAACGTATTGCAAGAGAATTAGGAATTTCATTGCCAACAGTTCGACTTTGGTGTCGAAGATGGGAAGAGTCTGGAAACCTCAACGACAGGCCAAGAGCTGGTGGGCCGGCCAAGAAAAACGACCCCAGAAGAAGATAGGGCGATTTCGGAAGTAGCCACGCAAAGCCCATTTATAAATGCAGTTGCCATAAGGGACACACTGAACTTGCGTGTTTCGTCTGGAATTTTCTTTAATAAATCAGCTGGATTCATCGATGAATTTATAGCAAATATCTGAAAACTATGTATTACAAATTTGTGATATTCAATGTTTAATCGCAATCATAACTTCGTATTAACCTTTTGTTTTAGTACTCAAGCGATACTGGTTGATTGAAGCTTGTTATTTTTTTTTTTCAGTTTCCATTCTCATAACATTCCTTACATTTGTGGGCAAGGTTTAGTGAAATCACTATGGAAATAAATTATTTAATTCTAGTTATACAATGTTGAATTGTAAAAAAGAAAATAAGTAAAACAAGATCGTATTTGAAACATTAATATTTTGTCCATCCACCATTATGTGCAATAACATCTTGCAATCTGTTTTGCATTGACGAGACGTGGTTATACACAACTTGTCGGTTGCGGCGGAACACTTCCCAATCGTTGAGAACATGCTGGAAAAGACGCTGGTGGTTACGCTCCTGACCCTGCTCCCAGCTGTTGACGATGTTCCCCCAAACATTTTCGATCGGGTTCAAGTCGCATGCTTTGCTCGGCCAGGGAAGGAGAACAATGTCACGCTGTTCAGCAAACCATGCTCGGACAATCCTCGCAGTATGGATGGAACAGTTATCCTAAAAGAAATAATATAACTGATTAATCATACTGTTAGAACAAGGTGGAAGGAGAACAATTTATATTTTCAATATAAATGACGGCAAAATAATGCCGTTTAGTCCAGCAAAAGGAGTCACAATAATGATTAATAAAAGGGCTTGAGTAGCCAAGGAGGAGACGTGGGTGTTGTGTGTTGATAAGAATATTTGGTCTACTTTTCATGAAGAGGCAAAAAATACCTTGTAACAATTTCAGTGGCTTTATTTGGCCGCTTTAGATTCATCAGGGAATGCAGATCAATGATGTTGATGTAAGATCCTTTTACAGTTATAAAACTAATAAATCCAAGACAAAAGTCTTATTGAGTAATTTGAAACTACTTTATGACCAATATCAGCAATGAGTTGATACCATATTTGTCAAGAAAGGGCATTCATATAACTAAAAAAAAAAAAAAAACAATGCACATACCTGCATGAAAATTATCTGCTCAGGATAAGGAAGAGCATAAGCGCGAACGGTAGGAACCATCACCTCTTCCAAAATTTCGAGGTACTGCTCAGCGTTGAACCTTCCACTGATCTCGGCCAATTCACCAACGCCATGCAGGTGTATCCACCCCCAAACGTTACAGGTGATATGGTCGCTTCTGGCTACTTGATAAATATTCTGGCTGTCGTATCTCGTGTTATCACGCCTCCAGCAATGCAGACGACCATGCGTGTTGGAAGCGAAGGTCTTTTCGTCACTGAAAATTACTCTGCCCCAGAAGTCTAACCCCTCTTCCAAATAACGTTGAGCAAATTCCAGCCGTGCCGTTTTATGACGATCCTCCAGCTTTTGTTTCACTGCCGGAGTCCTATGGTGGATACTGTCTGCGTGGAGCCTATTTCTTATAGTTCCAGACGAAACACGCAAGTTCAGTGTGTCCCTTATGGCAACTGCATTTATAAATGGGCTTTGCGTGGCTACTTCCGAAATCGCCCTATCTTCTTCTGGGGTCGTTTTTCTTGGCCGGCCCACCAGCTCTTGGCCTGTCGTTGAGGTTTCCAGACTCTTCCCATCTTCGACACCAAAGTCGAACTGTTGGCAATGAAATTCCTAATTCTCTTGCAATACGTTTGTAAGACATGCCAGAGTCTCTCATGCCTACAATTCTGCTCCTATTGCTGATTCTTTGTTGATTGCGATCCATTGTCTACTCTAGTCACTAAACCGCTACTCAAGAGAATGACATAATGGACTAACAGAGGTCACGACATCACTTACTGGCCCCGCCTCTCTCTCTCTTTCTGAGTTATACAGCTTTAATCGAGTCCCTGTGTCATTCTCAAGGTATTAAAAAAGGTTTATATAGTACTGTTCGATAATACCAACGAAATTGACATAAAATAAACCCAACCATAGTTCAGTCTCTCTCTCTTATCTATATGAGTACGATTTTATCGGTGTGCAACCATATCTACCAATGATATAAAGACCATCAGGGTGGTTAAGGTGTGTTGTTACTCAGATGACTCGAGTTTAATTACCGCCCAGAGAAATTTCCATCTAGGCTACTCTGGTGAGACGTGGCTCGAATTAAAAAAATATATATATATATGAATGATACACTGGATATATTTGTTCCTTTATACATCGGGTTGTCTATTAATTTTTCCCCAAGCCTTCCGTATCATGACCTGTCAATGGCTATCATAATTGCCTTTATGAAATTATATTTATAGGTCTTGAAATTTGCGGTTTATGATCTCATTTCCTTATAAATTGATGGATTATATAAATCGAAAGCGTATTTCCATTCAAATAATTATGTTCTGAAAAAGAACCCATATATCTACTATGAACTAAAGTTGGATTTCAGCAAACGCCTGCCTCAACTGAATGTAACGAAGGTTGACGATGTCTGATTAATCAGGAATGAATATGATTTTTACCATTGCTATTATTACTACTCTGTTACTATACTATTTTTCTAAGTATTTAACAGCAACTTATTTCACTTGTAATGTGAGCTATTACTCGTATATCATTAATATATTGTCTACAGTAGTGTTTATAAAAATAGGAGCACTGGCATACCAATAGCTCGACCATTCACGTCCGTCGTTACAAGACAAATAGGCTTTCATTGCGGTGTTACCATACTATTTTCATAAAACATAAGCGTAAGGGGTAAAGGAATACTTTGAGGCAACTGTACATGGGAGTTTAGAAGAGTTAGGGGATTATTATTATTATTATTATTATTATTATTATTATTATTATTATTATTATTATTATAATTATTATTATTATTACCAGCTAAGTTACAACCCTGCATGGAAAAGCAGGATGGTATAGTCGCAAGGACTCCAGCAGGGAAACAATATCCCAGTGAGGAAAGAAAGTAAGGAAATCAGTAAACTACAAGAAAAGAAGTAAACAGTTAAAGTACAATAATTTAGAAACAGTAACAACAAAAAAATACATCTTTCATGTATAAACCATAAAAAAAAAGAGGAAGAGACATAAGAAAGAATAGTGTCCCCCCTTGTACCCCCAAATAAGAGATATCTACCCCAAGCGGAAGAGATAGACCCGCCGAACTCTCACGCAAAGAAACTACTAAGACACACTCGGAAGGATGCAAATGCAAAATGAGTCCCACAAAACCAAGGGACAGCAAAAGCACGATGGCTACAGCACTCCTGCCCCTTGGGCTCAGGACCCCATCAAATACAACTTCACCATCCTACCAGCAGCAAGTAAACCCCTCTGCTCACCAGAACAATTCACTAAAGCTGCAAAGAATGCAATCAGGAACACACCTGCACCTAACATCTACTATACTGATGAATCATTAGACCGCACAATCCCTGCAGCTAGTTGTTTCTCCATCAGGATATAGAGAAAATTGGAGACTTTTTAACCACGCTTCCACACTACAAACTGAGCTAGTGGCTATTGCAAAAGCCCTAGAACACTCTGCCAACCTACAAGATGGAAACACAACAATCCATACAGATTCCAGAGGAGCCATCTTGGCCCTCAGCAACAAAGAACCCACGGAGAATGTTTACCTCATCACAGCAACCAAATTCCTAGCCTTAGCTCACTAAAGCAACAACAGGAAAGTAACTTTGAATTGGATTCCAAGCCACACCGGAATCTCTGGCAATGATGAGGGCGACTACCTAGCCAAATCAGCCTTAATGTGCCAGACTATAAGCATTACTCTACAACCTTCACTTAAAACCATCAAGAATCAAATGGATGCCTACTGCAGCATCCAAAAGACAAATGAAGTAAGGCGAGCCTTCCTAGATGGATCAAGATCTGCAAAGTGGTATATTGAAGCTACAAACATATCACCACACCCAATTGCAAGACAAACACCCCGCCATGTAGCTGTTATCATCTGCAGACTGCGACTGGGATATGTATGCAGCTGGCAAATCATTGGACAACGGTGAAGACCCAGCAACACAGCATAGACCAATAAGACCGTGCAATTACTGTGATCAAGACACAGAAGAACCTCTACAGCATTACCTCCTGAACTGTCAGAAAACGAGCCTACTTTGGCAGGATCTCAACCCCAACAATCCTGCAACTGCAACAGCAATTGCCAGACACATAATTGCCAAAGTTGATGCCCTCTCAGCTTTTCTCCGCAGCTACCCTCCACCAAGATAACGTAGTAATAGCACCAGTTTGCAACCTAAATAACCCTTTCATCCCCTCTTCAACTTCTCTGTTGGATTCAAAACGATTTTTGGTGGCCGAAGGCAATAACTCGTATTCCTTATAAGGAGACAGTTTTGCTTTCCCGTCCTTTTTTCAATGTTGAAAATGGGGGCGGAGCCGTTGACGGTTTTTCCTTGGTTTCTAACACCTCTTCCACTTGCAATCTCTCTTTTCAGTTCAGGTATCCCTCCAAACCACTAATCCACTGACGTCTCAATAATGACAATTATAAGTAACTCTTTATTTTAATGTTTGTTCTAGATTTATAGGTACAGGAATGTTTATTCCATCCTTTCCCTTACTCAAGCAGCTACTACTCCCTCCTTTCAGCTCTCTCTTACTCAGCTGAAATCTCACACTATTCCTCTACCTAATAACTTAAGATAAACCACTACGAAGTTTTTCACTTTACCCATACCAACATCTCCATCTAAAACTTTTCAACTCCTTCCCGAGCCCTCCTACTTATCGGGACTTACCTCTATAACTTTTTCTCTAACTAAAGACTGGAGCCAGTGGGCTCTTGGGAAGGACATCCCCTTCCCGCTGTCACCTTCTTCCTTCTCTAAACAGGCATGGAACCATCGCCTGTTCCCTTCCACAACCCAAAACCTAACCCAATATCCTAAAATAAAAGTTGCAGAATACCCCCATCCCAACTACCTATCCACAAAATCCGCCCAAAACACCTACGGGCTGCAAAAGTGCAAGAGCCCGTGTCTGCCCAAAAGGGCCATGCAATCTTCAACAACAACAACAACAAGGCAGTGGAAAACCATGGTACAGAGGCTGTGGCACTACCCAAGACGAGAGAACAATGGTTTGATTTTGGAGTGTCCTTCTCCTAGAAGAGCTGCTTATTATAGCTAAAGAATCTTTTCTACCCTTACCAAGAGGAAGGTAGCCACTGAACAATTACAGTGCAGTAGTTAACCCCTTGAGCGAAGAAGATTTTTTTGGTAATCTCAGTGTTGTCAAGTGTATAAGGACAGAGGTGTATGTGGAAAGAATATCCCAAACTATTCGGTGTGTGTGTAGGCAAAGGGAAAATAAAGCCGTAACCAAAGAAAGGGATCACGTGTAGTACGGTCTGGCTAGCAAAGGACCCAGTAACACCATAGTAATAATATCTCAACGTGTGATTGGATGCATGAATCGGATTTTTACAGCTAGGCAGATATGAGGGATATATTTAGCAAAAGGCAAGGAGTTGTATGTTGTGTTTATGGGTCTGGAGAATACTTATTATAGATTTGATAGGAAGGTGATATGAAATGTGATGAGGTTATATGGAATTGCTGAAAGGTTGTTGCAAGCAGTGAAGAGTTTCTCTATAGGCAGTAAAGCATGTGTTAGGATAGGAAAGGAAGTGAGCGATTGGTTTCCAGTGAGTGGTGCTGAGACAGGGATGTGTGATGTCGCCATGGTAGTTCAATTTGTTTGTTGATGGAGTTATGAGAGAGGCGAATGCTTGAGTGCTTGGTCGAGGATTGAAACATAGACGAGAGTGATCAAGAGTGGGAGTTAAATCAGTTGTTTTTTCCTGATGATACTGTTTTGGTTGCGGATTCGGAGGAGAAGCTGGCCAATTAGTGACAGAGTTTGGAAGGATGTGTGAGAGAAGAAAGTTGAGAGTTAATGTGGGTAAGAATAAGGTTATGGTATTATTATTATTATTATTATTATTAATTAATTGCTAAGCTACAACCCTAGTTGGAAAAACAGGATACTACAAGCCCAGGGGCCCCAACAGGGAAAATAGCCCTGTAGATGTGAGGAAAGTAATCAAGGAAAAGTAAAATATTTTATCATTAATATAGATATTTCCTATATAAACTATAAAAACTTTACCAAAACAAGAGGAAGAGAAATTCGATAGAATAGTGTGCCCGAGTGTACCCTCAAGCAAGAGAACTCTAACCCAAGACAGTGGAAGACCATGGTACAAAGGCTATGGCACTACCCAAGACTAGGGAACAATGTTTTGATTTTGGAGTGTCCTTCTCCTAGAAGAGCTGCTTACCAAAGTTAAAGAGTCTCTTCTACCCTTACCAAGAGGAAAGTGGCCACTGAACAATTACGGTGTAGTAACCCCTAGAGTGAAGAAGATTGTTCGGTAATCTGTGTTTGCAGGTGTATGAGGACAGAGGAAAATATGTTAGGATTAGGCCAGACTATTCAGTTTGTGAGTGTAGGCAAAGGGAAAATGAACCGTAACCAGGGAGAAGGATCCAATGTAGTACTGTTTTGCCAGTCAAAAGACCCCATAACACTTTATCGGTAGTATCCCAACAGGTGGCTGGTGCCCTGGCCAATGCCAACGTACTACCTACTGATATGAATGTGTTGAGGTGGTTTGGCCATATAGAGGGAATGGAAACTGGCTGTCTGCTGAAGAAGGCGATGAATGCAAGAGTTAATGGGAGAAATACAAGAGGAAGGCCAAGGGTTTGGATGGATGGATGGAGTGAAGAAAGCTCTAGGCATTTGGAGAGTAGATGTGAGAGGCAAAAAACCGTGCTAGAAATAGGAATGAATGGTGAGCGATTGTGACGAAGTTCCGGTAGCCTCTGCTGCTTCCTCCGGTCGCCTCGGTGACCACTGAGGTATCAGCAGTATGGAATCCGTCATATGAAGATTCATTTGTGGTAAATAGTACCAACCAAACTTGGCTGAATCCCTCGTCAAGCTGGGAGGAGCGACGAGAAGACAAGTCCCGTTTTGTTCTTTTTTTTATGTCGGCTACCCCCAAAAATTTGGGGAAGTGTCATGGTGAATAGATAAATTATTTGAAATCATGCAGTTACGGCCCGTGGCAATTTATTTGTGTGGTTGATTTTATGCCTATATGTGATTTTCTCCTGTGATAAAAAAATTTCTAATTATGAAATGAGCAAAGATAAATTTACACTTTCATAAAACTGAACATTTTAATTTCCGAGGTTTTTGCTGTGTGACATGTTAGAATATTTAAGAGGGCACTAAAATGCATTTTGTATTCAAAACAGAGGAAACCAAATATGGATCTGGTATATTGAAATTGTATTTTCAGATGAACATACATTTATTTACTTATTCCGTTGGGATTACCGGTTCAAATGAACTTCACCAAAATAAATAAGAAAATTTATCCACTTCACTTACTATTATTTGTTTATTTAGGCTTCTTGCATGCAAGGCATTGCCATTGTATGCAACATAAAGGAAAGAGACTTGATAGCGTCTCTTTTTTAATTATTGTCCAGATAAAAGCACTTCTGATATATCTCGATTAAGAGCACACCGCTGAAACATTTCCAACCGAGACAACACTAGAGAAGGTCTTGGGAATTTCTCTTCGACGTAGCTTTGGTGAAATTCGACCAATCAAAAGTAAGATGCACTTTGACATGAGAATGATGAAGATTTTCCATTGGTCAGAGCAAAGGCATTAGGATGCTGCCTTCTGTAATCGGCATCGTCCATGGGATGCTGTCTCGGAGTCATGAAACTCGAACACATTTACATAAGAGTGGTTGTACCTGCGTCCTTGTACACAGAGATGCATCATTGTACATCATCGTAAACATTGTGTGATATGGTTGACTATTGAATATTCAAACCGTCTCCGAGTAGAGTCACAAGCATGCTCAGCCTCAGATAGTGATACTTATCTCTCACTTCTTCAACTGTAAAATAAAAAATGGAAAATAATATTTTTAAATCATATATTGATTTGCATGTGGATTCGATATTGTAAACCAATAACTCTTCTGGAAGTAAACACGGAAGATAACCTCCTTACCCTACGAGGATGATACTATTGAAGGATTTGTGATGCAGGAGAATGGCTACAGATGACTGAGTTTGTTGATACGGATATTAATTTATTTATGAATGATAAAAAGAAGATTGGAGGATATATCAAATGAGAAACGCTCGCTTAATTGAATATAATTGTTTTAGCTGGAGTATAATGAGTATTCATATTCCGTGCTGAATCACAATATGAATAGCAAGTATACGGTTTATTGTTTGTTTATTTCATTAGTGGGATATTTTGTCTTTTGTGTTGTAGAACTTCATTTAAGAGATACGGAAAATGTAATAATTTCATTTGCTTATTTCGAGGTATTATCGAGAAATGGAAGACTGTTCCTTCACTTAAAATAGCCGAATCCTTATTTTACTTTGTCAATAAATGACTGCTAATGGAACTTTTTATCAATGGTAAGATTAATTTTTGAGGCGTGATAAAGAGACGACAAATATGTAATCTTGATTTCATTACATCAGAGTACATTATTTTTCTCCAAAAGATGTATTTTTTTTATATTTATTTTAGATGAGTTTTAGAATAAATAATTAACCTTCAAGAATTAAAAACTGAAATCCCTTTCAAAATGCTTGATATTGTCAATATATCCCTCATGCTTAGTTTTAAAGAGCTCCCAGTATTCATCATCATCATCTCCTCCTACGCCAATTAACGCAAAGGGCCTCGGTTAAATTTCGCCAGTCGCCTCTATTTTGAGCTTTTAATTCAATACTTCTCCATTCATCATCTCCTACTACGCGCTTCATAGTCCTCAGCCATTTACTATTGGGATTTTATAACTTGTTAATCTTTTTTATTCTCTAAGTAGGCTTTTTCAAAAATCCGTGGATATGTATTCTAATGTTCAGTTTTTCACCTGGTTATTCATTCTCTAGATGACGGAAGAGCCACCAAAGGTCATTTCCTTATCTGCTTTGAGGACCAGCTAGAATTCAGCTTCTCCTTGGCCATTTCCTTCAATAGGTGTGAATTTCAGGATACGCTCCCTATCTATCCCCACTTTGGTATTTCAATTTATAGTTGTGTGGATTGATAGTCTTGAAGTTATCGAATAAATAAGCAATCTTCAACTGCGAGCTGTATCATTCAGCATTAGTTTATCCTCCTTTTGGGCCACCTCCTTTCAGAAGAAATGGCGTATTAAACATTTGCATATTGCTGAGTCATAGTAATTGGTCTCCTTTAAAGATCATTCATGAGGGGTAAAGGCACGCGACGAGTCAT
Source organism: Palaemon carinicauda (assembly GCF_036898095.1). Classification (NCBI taxonomy): domain Eukaryota; kingdom Metazoa; phylum Arthropoda; class Malacostraca; order Decapoda; family Palaemonidae; genus Palaemon; species Palaemon carinicauda. The sequence goes on along the minus strand of NC_090765.1, from coordinate 10,667,202 downwards.
AGTACACGTTACCCAGTACATGTTACGTTTGGAAAAGCCCCCGAATCCCAACAATTTATGACCAGGGAGGGCCAAGCAATGGATACTACGGATAAATCAGCAGTTAGACCTACAACCACTCCCTCCCCCCTCGGTCCCCAGCTCACAGGAGCAGAGAGCTTGCGAACACTATTGTGGACTTGCCGTTTATTGTTTATTAGAAAGAGTAAGACAGTTAAGTACTCAGCCTTCATTAATTTCAGACTCCATAGCATAAGAGGTTTTTTTAATTCTTTTTCTCAATATTTGAGGCTATATATTCTCAGCATTAAATTTCACCTCATTCGTATGATCAGTCTGATACTAGAAAGTCGAAATATTCAAAAGTAGAAAATTAACCATTAGTTATTTTCTGAGGTTGCTGATCCGTAACCTAGTGTGATTTTGAACACCGTTAAGTTCTACGTTTGGCAGCAAAAGCAAATACTGTAAAATTGCTAATATTCGCTTCTTGGATCATTGTGGAGCCTTTTGTTTATCACTTCTAATATCGTTATGTTATTTCAGTTTTCCATTAATTTCAGTACTTTTTGTATTATATGAAATATAATATACTCTTGTATTTTCACGGGTGAGATATTCCAACATTTTGCGTATCGCTTTATGTTAAATTGATTATTTCATCAACATCCGTAAATTGAAAGTAGCCTTTTGAGCAGTCAAAATCTGTTTTTAGTTTTTTACGAGTCTCATTTGTTTGAATTTGTTCAATCCCATTTCTTATTTGTTTTACTGTCTCTGTGGTTTAGTGTAGAGAGTGTTTACTGAACCAGAGACTGTAACGCTGAAAGTAATTAGTAAGTAGGAAAAAATAAAGAAGCCGAAAACTGAATATCAAAGTACGTTTATTGCATTCTATGAATTGTAATCAAGTTGTATATTTAATATTATTATTATTATTATTATTATTGTTGTTGTTGTTGTTGTTGTTATCATGTACCATTATGAACATCATTATCATTATTATAATGTACTATCCCCATTATTATTATTATTATTATTATTATTATTATTATTATTATTATTGTTGTTGTTGTTGTTATCATGTACCATTATGAACATCATTATCATTATTATAATGTACTATCCCCATTATTATTATTATTATTATTATTATTATTATTATTATTATTATCATCATACGCACAGACACAAGGTAGAGCGTTGCGAGAATGCGTCTTTGAGTATTCACGGTGTTGATTTCCATTCATCAGTCGTTTTTAAGCTCGGATAATTCCAAGCTACGAGACTCGAGAGAAAACTCTTGTAGAGTGATTAATGATGAGCTGTTCAAAGACATGACTGCATTTTGATACCTAGCGGGACGTTGCTATCCAAACTTGAATTGCATACCGGACTGTTTTTGGGTCGCCTCGTATGATTAATGGATTCTACAAGTACCCATATGTGCATTTAAAGCAGCTTTCAGAAACCACCTTCATCTCCCCCTTGCCCCTACAACCCCGTTACTACTTCCTCTTTTCTCGACTAAAACAGAGGAAATCAGAATTATAATTCGTCCCAGGTTCATATATATATATATATATATATATATATATATATATATATATATATATATATATATATATATATAAAATTCTTATGTACATTTATTAAGAATTTTCCATGCTCATAACTGTAGCTGAAATTGTGAAATCTTGATCCAATCATTTTATAACTTATTCGGGTAATATGTTATGTAATTTGATTTCTTTGCTTTCCATCTCCGATAACATTGATTATTATTATGCATTCTTGGCTCCCAGGCAACGAAAGCAGACAAATGTAATAAATGTGTGTTATTATAATACCTTATTCTGAGTTGAATGGACGGACAAACGAGCAAACAGATTCTATCTGGCTATTCGTATTATTGTTATCAGCATTATTATTTTTGATGTTTTAGTTCTTGTTATTAGTATAACTATTCATCTTAAGGAATTCATGATGCTGTCGATGGAAATACTGCTGTCGGTGTAGTGTCCTTTTTTTTCTTACTAATGTAAACGACCCGTCATATTCAGATAGATATGCCACTGTGTATGAATACTCCCTTTCCCCCCTACCTTTGGGACGGGGAGAGTTTGCGTGACCGAAAAGATATGTATATATATATATATATATATATATATATATATATATATATATATATATATATATATATATATGTATATATGAGATATGCTTGTTATAGGGGAATAATTTATGGAATGTATATATATATATATATATATATATATATATATATATATATATATATATATATATATATATATATATATATATATATATATATATATATATATATATATATAGTTTAACGGGTAATCCTCCGAAAGAAATTCGTAGCCGTTATCTTGGCAAGACAATTTTCTATCGAAATTAAACTCTTTCGATAGTGAAAGCAGAAAAAGACTTATTTGAAGTTTCTTGTCAACAATTAATTCTGGCCCCTCTCCCCCCTTTCCATGAACTGAACCTTGAACTTTTGAATTAATTGCATATTTTAAATCCACTGTCAGTGGAATACAAAATAGACTTCGTGTATTCTTTCAAATGCCAAACTGTAAATCTCTTTCCAGGCGATTAGTGTTGTCAGTGACACATTAGCAATATATTCAACGTCTCTTGACTTGGGGTATTGAGTACGAAAGCTTCTAACCGTGTCGCATTTAGGGAGGGATGTTAATGTTTAATTGGTTTCAGTTACTTTGCTTTCTTATTTTCTCGAGTACGCTTTTTATATATATTCCAGAAAAGGATAGATTTAATTCGTGGTACGTAGCGATGTTTATAAAAGCGGTGTATATAAATAAATACATTAGCTGCCGTATTAATACCTAAACTGCAGAATTGTCAATGATCCTCATATGTTTACGTCTCTCTTTTCCAATATCCTTTTCTCCTCATTACGAACAATTTTAAATTGACCAAGCCTTTTTCAAACAGATCGGAGTTTTATGTACATTATTTTTTTTCTCTGATAGTCCTTTGTTTCTTAACCATTTTCTCTACATTTACTTCTTTAAACAAAATTTTGACGTTCCCTAAATTTCTTGTTCACCTTTTTCATGTTATTTTATTACTTGACTTTTGTTCTCTATCAATTTTTTTCTACCCTATTGATCCTCGTTATGCCTGTGAGTTATCTGTTTTGTCAGGCAATTGCACTTCAACACTTAGTGGTATAAATCTTTCGTCTTACTTTCTTATATATATAAACCTTCCCTGCTGACTATATACTCTTCAACTCCTTTCATATCCAAGTCTTTCGCCCTACCTATAGTTTCTCCATGTTTTATTTTTTTTATTTTTTGGTTCTCTTTTTATTTTCTATTTTAGTTTTCTTCAGCTCACTTGTCGTAATTTAACCCAAATTACAATTTCCCCCCCTTATTTCATCCAGATAATTATCGTATGTTCCAACTACTCCTCTTTTCACTATAACATCCATCAACATGCTTATCCATTTAACTCATTACAAAATCTATTGTCTATATCACTCTCTCTTTCCCAAATATAGTTATTAATTTTCTTCCTGGAAAACTATATATTTCCATCAGTCATAACTCTTTCTATTTTAAGCTAGGAACTCCACGGAACTCCACATACCAACAGCGCCATCTCTTTCCCAGTCTCTTAACTTTGCATTCAAGTTACCTGTCATAACCAATCTTTAAATTTTTCAGACCCAGCCAATTATCTTTTACTTATTTTTTTCCATTCACTGATAATTTTACTCACTATTCCTAAATTTTCTTTTCATTCTGGTTTCATTTCTTAAATAATTTCTTATGCTTTTATGCTGCACCTAATGATCCTGATCCATAAATTTCCAACAACCCACTTCCTAGTATTTTCTTCCCCCTTTGCTTTTTGCTATATCGTGCAGAGTATTGGGCTGCAAACATCTTCCCCTTCCCCCTCCCCCTGCCCCTGGTCATTAGATGCATATTATTTTCAGTTCTAATATTCTCACATTTAGAAAGCATTTCTTTCAGCATCGGTCCACATCCGAGTGGAAACGTCCCTGCCTGGTGATGGGCAGACATTGGTTCAAGTCCCGCTCAAACTTGTTTGTTTCTTTTGTGTGTGTAACCTCCGTCCTTTTGACCTAAGGATGAGCGGTTTTGGGGAGACTATTGGTCTACTTGCTGAATCATCAGCAGTCACTGCCTGGCCTCTCTGGTCCTAGCTTGGGTGGAGAGGAGTCCGATCATGTGTATATATTTATGTAAATATATGTTTGTATATGTATATATAGTCAGTCTCTAGGAGCAATGTCAC
>NC_090765.1:10650376-10657876 GCF_036898095.1 Palaemon carinicauda | reverse complement strand
TATATATATATATATATATATATATATATATATATATATGTGTATGTATATATGTATACATATATTCAAGTTGCAAAGCTAGACAGTATTTGAAAGTCCTCGAAGTTTTAAGCACGAGTTATATTTCCTGTTTCAATTAGTGTTTTTTTTTTCTCTTTATTAAATTCCTTAAAGAAATGTCTTACTGAGATGAGTTTTCGAAACAATTGGCATATACTTGTCAATCTTTTAAGTCCTCAGGTGATTCTACTTCTCATAAGGCAACCGATTCATTTGTAGCAAATTATGTCATTCATTGATAAACTAATTATACAAATAAAGATAATTTTCAATGAATTAGTTAGACTTTAGCACAATCAGAATACTTAGAGGTCTTTTTTTCTTCATTTTGTGTACCCGAAAAATTATCTGTGTGCAAAATCCAAGCATCCTATCATCATTTTTGAAAGATGGTGATCGCAGACCATACGGGACTCGAATCTAAAAAAAGAAAAAAAAAATTAAACATGGGTTGCGGTAAATACCTGCCAGATAACTATGTTTTTTCAGTATAATAAATTTCATGGCCTTCTAGCGAGTTAGTTGAAAGAATATTTGCCATCCCCCCTTTTTTTTTTGATTATATATAACCTAGCTTTTCCCTTAAATAGTACCTTTATTTGGCATGTAGCATAAATTAGACCAAGCAAATGTTGGATTCTGATTTGCAATCACTCTGTTAAATCCGATAACCCCTAATATTTGTTTTTTTCTATTTCATCAATACCAATCAACTGATTGAGCCTTCGTATCAAATAACTCAAAACTTTAGAGTAAAATATCTCGTGTAATATTTATGAGCCACAATCCATTTTAAATGAAAATGCTCAAATGGTGGGAAACTGGATGTACTCACCTACCACTTGATAAGTAAAATGGGTTAGGGGATTAATACTTCATTGTCCATCAAGTCTCATTGGCAAATCCCTCTTATTTCTCACATCACCATAACCTGATATATTCTTTCACAATGACTCAAAATGTATTAGAGTAAACGGATGTTGTCAATTTATTATACTGAAACAATTCATAGTATTATTTTCTATTTGCAGATTACCAACATAGTCACTAATTTTGCAAATTAGCTCTTATATATATCTCTTGATAAAACCAGTGAGAATAGTATATATATGTATATATATATATATATATATATATATATATATATATATATATATATATATATATATATATATATATATATATATATTGTTAGTATTTTATAGAAATGCAAGTTTTGAAAAGTTTTATTATGTTTTTAATATAGTATGGAGAATTAGTTTGCCTCTAAATTATAATGTCACGATTTCAAAGTACTGGTCAGTCTTCCTCATATTTTACTCAAATTCCATTGATATCCTGACTTCGATATTTTCATCATTAAAAGGTTTTCTCTTCTGATGAACGAGTGTTTGTCGTGTTATCACAGGTACTTCTATGAAGTCATCAGGGTTCAGGTCTCACGGATGGAGCGTTAAAGGAGACACAATGTAAACTACTATTGACAGGTTGCATACCTACCTCAGCCCGTCAAAGAAAAAAAAAAACATTGATAATCCTCTTGTATTGGCAGAGGTGTGTTAGTAATTATCTTCAATCGTACGAGAGTTCCATAGACGATGATGACCCCTGCTTCTAAGAGTTGTGTCATTTCGCATGCGCAGAGAGACCTCGGCGAGATTGCCTGATAAGAGCGTCCGAGAGTAACAATTTGAATGCTTAATGTGGCCAAGACGCTGGACATCCACTATTGATTATTTTAGAGGTACCAAGAATGCTTGTCAGATAGGGCAAAGACTTCTGTACAGGGCGATACCCCCTTCGCTACACATGGGGCCTCATCCCTGAAATCCAGCTGACTCATGATTATTTTAGAAATCCTTTAGCCATATTTATTACAACAGTTCTCGTTATTTTATTTTTGTTTCTTGTGACCTTATGGATCTCTCTCTCTCTCTCTCTCTCTCTCTCTCTCTCTCTCTCTCTCTCTCTCTCTCTCTCTCTCTCTCTCTCACATAAGCAATGCTTTCCTGTTTCTTAATGTTTGCCAAGTAGATGAATTTAATTTTTCGCCCCCAATCAAAATTACATATAAGAATTCTCATTGATATTATTATTAAAAATCTGGCGGCAACAAAAATTGGGTAAGAAGCAAGCTACAAGCCCCAGCTTCTCAATGGGGAAAGCAACTTCGTGATATTAAGAAACAAAGAAGAAAAGAGCTAAGTTTTGAAATTATATTCATGAAGTTCTACCACTGATTCAATCTTTTTGTTAAGAATATAATTCCACCTTTCAGTCACAGCTGGAATAAACATCTAGAATACTTTTTGGCATTGAGCCTCATGAAATAAAAAGTAGGAGTTCGAAAATAAACAATTGTGGATGGCATAGTGTTGAAAGATCTTGTATATTATAATCAGAATTATAAAAAAAAAAAAAAAATTAAGTATGAACAAACAAGCTAATTGACCGACGGTGCCCAAATTTAACATCCAAATCAGGGATACAGCATTTGATTGAACCAAAGATTTGTCCAATAATTCAAGGAGAGAGGAAGGTGCTGAATACCAGACTGGAGAACGAAACTCAAAACAAAGCCGAATAAAACCGTTAAACAATTCGGCAAGATGGAACAGATCCACAAAATTCTTGAGGAGTATTCTTTAAACGTACCTGAAACTCGGCTGTTAAAATTTATAAGGTGCCAATTCTATACCACATATCATGCATATGTAGTATAAGAAGCAAATGGCTGAGAGCACTACCCTGAAGAACACCAGCGATTACATTCCTGTAGTCACTGTGATACTCAACAACCACTCTTCGTAATCTATTTGTGAAAATTCAATTCTCTAACAATATAAACAATTCCTACTGCTTATAGTCTCAAACAAAACTAAGAAAGTATTATGAATTTATACTTCAAAGAGAACAAAAGTGTAGACTTCATCTTATCAATAAATTGAATTATAATTATCGACACTGTCGGACCCATCTTTAATTTTGAGCAGAGCTTGTTTTCGACATTCCCATCAGTCAAAATGGCAAGAACACAGGTTGCCCGCGTCTGATCTCTTTTTCAAAAAAGAATGAGTTTCAGTTTTATGACGAAATGTTATGAAGGTCAAATTCCAGCAGAGAGAAACAGTCCAGAGAGATTTTCCTTTGTTTGATGCTGCACTGATTGACAGATTATAGATTTTATCTTCCGCTTTGATAATTAACCTGCCAACTCCCTCATTTTCCCAAGGTCATGTTATATATAATCTCGTGGGACTTAATAATTGAGTAAGTGTTAATGATTATATGATTTCTTAATCTTGAGAGCTGGATGTCTTATAAGGAAGGCAAGTAGGCCGAATTTCCAAATTTAGTTGTCATCAATAGAATTAGATTTCAGATATTTAGTTTTGTAAGTTATAATATTAACAAGATACTTTTTATTATAACACAGCTAACTTTGTAAACACAGGATTTGTGTACTCAAATAATTAAAATTATTCTAGAGAGAAGGTATTAATTCCACATGAAACTATTGATTACACCAGGTCAATCTGTGAGTGAAAATTTTCCACATTTCCTGAAAACCTGTTGAAAATTATTGTCAAGTTGATTTACACAAATTTCCAGAATAAGAGACTATTCTTTGTTTTCCATTTAGATACTCCAGATATCTTCGGAATTCATTTAAGATGTTTTTACCCCAGTGTAAAATCTTCTCGTGACATAGCAACGCTTTTCTTGGCATCTTGGAATTCTCTCTCAGAAAATCTCATCACTCATTACATGTTATATTCTTTAGTTCAATATACAGGAAATTACCGGAAGTTGAGAATAGATTTACTTCTGTTATTTTCCACATGTTTTAGTTTTTAGAATACAAATAATAAGGCTTCGACCTGCCCGGCCAGTGATTTGTTGTCTATATTTATATTTAAAAATTAACTGAAATTGTCGTAAAACTTATATATCTGTGAACCCAGAATGTTATACCGGTGGTTATCAGAGATTGTAACTACAGTTGAGGGGTGGGAAACATATTGCTCTGTTCAAGTGGAAAGTCCATTGGCCCAAAAAATAGCAGATGTTTCTTCAATTCTGTATGATACTGAACCGTGCTCTCTCATTGAAATTTCATTGGACATGGTTGACATCTAAAGTTGGTATATTTGACCTTGTAACAGTTCTTTTAATGGATAGGAAAGTCGGACGTTTTCTGAATGTTAAATCTATTAAAGTATTTTGAAAAATCAAGACATATAGCTGTAAAGTATAAGCCTCTGAAGTACTGATATTTTCGCAAATATTGGCCATGGTATAAATATGAAAAATAACATTATTCCCTTCTAGTTAATTGTTGAATTTACGGAGTAGTAGGAGTCTTGGTTTTATATTTCATGAAGAGAAAAAATAGAATTGGTTCTTTACCAAGTTCTTGAGATGCTTATCTAAGAACTCCGTCATCAAGACTTGTTTCTAATCAAGCTGTAAATACTGTGTGATACATATTAAAAGCTATAAACATCCGTGTCGTTTTAATGAAATGATTAAATAAGTTAATATTTCATTGCCGACAAATTAAATAGTTATTTCGGTATTATGATGATCGAAGCCAGGTGTCGAATAAGCTGGCAAACCATAGATGGGTTCTTCTGGTTTAAGTAACTTTTACGAAGCTGTTAGTATTCAGTGCCCGGTGGAAGAACGTCAAAGCGAAATTTATAGCCTTCTAGAAGAAATTCAGTCAACATACCTGACGATGGCATTGCAGTTTCTGTCTGGATACCCTTGTGGATTTTGTTGGTTACCGGAGTACTTATTATGTACACGAAGCATGCATATTGTCGTCGATTCTTACATAGATACATACTTATTCAAGAGGTTTGTGTATGATCCCTGGGCCTCTCCGTGGTCCCCATCTTACCGACACCACAATCAACTTCATTGATATTCCTTTGGTGTAGAGCTTGTTAAACATGTCGCTAAATGTCTCTGCACGTTCGAACTGAGGGTGTTTGGTTTTCGAGCCTTTGTATGCTTCGAAGCTTACTATTATCTTCAATACAAATTTTATTTTAAACATTTGCCTGTCTATAACGAAAAACTTCGGTACTCTAATGACTTTTAAAGGTCAGCGACCCAATATTTTCTTCGTCTATTGTGAAAGGAATTATAGAAAGCTCGACTTTGCTATCCTCGAGTACATCCTCTTAAAGTATGGAATTGATCAACACTGATGCAGATGTGAAAATATTTACGATGCCATTTCTTTCCTGTAGTTTTCATATTATTGTCTTACCACAGTTTTGGCTGATTCAAAGAGTTCCTAGAAAAAGTGGAAGACAATGTGTTATTTTAGTGAAAATTGCATTGCACTGAAAAAAAATATTTGTCATAATGAAAGATAGATTGTTAAAAGAATAGTTACTCGCATAATTAAGGAAAGTTTGACTTAAACAACGTGGTGATGAAAATCTCAGAGATCATTACTCAGAACTTCATCTGGACTCTGATTTTTAAGCTCTCTGTAATCCTAGCTTTTTAATTTTATCTAATTAAAGTTTAGTTCTGCCTTGTTCTTATTAAAGTTTATCTCTACCATACTTGTTTTTATCTTAATAACGAGGCCGTTTTAATACTCTTCATTGTTAACTTAACTTGTCCGAGCCTTCAGCATCATTGGCTGTGCTGCATCTTTCTGCAGGTACTATTTTGGTCTCTTGTATTTTTCTTTCCACGCTGATGGAGCTGTCTCTTGTTGCCCGTGCTTTTGTTCCACTTATTTCTTATGGTGTGTGTATATATATATATATATATATATATATATATATATATATATATATATATATATATATATATATATATATATATATATATATATATATATAGAGAGAGAGAGAGAGAGAGAGAGAGAGAGAGAGAGAGAGAGAGAGAGAGAGAGAGAGAGAGAGAGAGAGAGAGAGAGAATGCGTGCGTACATTCAATGTGTAAGGAGATGGCTAAATACTTAATTATGATATATAGTCATCTCTATTGAGAGGTTTCTTACAAAATTTATTCAACTAATTATCAACTAGTATATTGGGATAGCTTTGCTATCCCTATTATTATTATTATTATTATTATTATTATTATTATTATTATTACCTAAACTACAACCCTAGTTGGAAAAGCGAGATGCTATATGCCCAAAGTTTCCATTATTATTATTATTATTATTATTATTATTTGCTAAGGTACAACCCTAGTTGGAAAAGAGGGATGCTATAAGCGCAGGGGCTCCAACAGGGAAAGTAGCCCAGTGAGGAATGGAAACAAAGAAAATTAAAATATTTAAAGAACAGTAACAACATTAATATAAATATCTCTTATATAAACTATAAAAACTAACAAAACAAAAGGAAGAGAAATAAGATAGAATAGTGTGCCCTAGTGTACCCTCAAGCAAGAGAACTCTAACCCAAGACAGTGGAAAACCATGGTACAGATGCAATGGCTCGACCCAAGACTAGAACAATGTTTTGATTTTGTAGTGTCCTCCTAGAAGAGCCGCTTATCATACCTAAAAAGTCTCTTCTACCTTTACCTAGAGGAAAGTGGCCACTGAACAATAATACTGCAGTAATCTCTTGGGTGAAGAAGAATAGGGTGGTAATATCAGTGTTGTCATGTGTATGAGGACAGAGGAGAATATGGAAAGAATAGGACAGACTATTCGGTATATGTGTTGGCAAAGGGAAAATGAACCGTAACCAGAGAGAAGAGTCCAATGTAGTACTGTCTGGCCAGTCGAAGGACCCCATAACTCTCTAGCGGTAGTATCTCAACGGATGGCTGGTGCCCTCGGCCAACCTACTACCAACAAGGAAAAATAGCCCAGTGAGGAAAGGATACAAGGAAATAAACTTTGAGAGAACTAATGAACAATTGAAATAAAATATTTTAAGAACAGTAACAACGTTAGAATAGAGATTCCTTATATAAACTATTAGACCTTAAAGAGAGAGAGAGAGAGAGAGAGAGAGAGAGAGAGAGTAGTGTGCCCCTCTAGCCCAGTTCTAGTGATGTTGTTCAGAACGCCTATTTACCATAATTCTTAGGAAGTTGTTTTTATATCCCTGAGTGGATGCATTTGTAGAAACGTTCAAGTAGTTGGTATTGATTTCTTAGATTTCTGGTGCTTTTATTATCGTGCAACTAAACGGTATAAAACTCAAATTATTAGATTTGCCTATCAAGTCTTTTACGAAAAATTATATACAGCATAATTTGAAAGAAATTTGAGGTTAGTAAAGGTCTCTCTCTCTCTCTCTCTCTCTCTCTCTCTCTCTCTCTCTCTCTCTCTCTCTTGGGAGAAATTTCTTTAATTGAGCTGAGTTTTACTTTATCTAGGTCAGAAATTATTCAATAATATTACTTTTATTTGCATAGCGGTGGTAGCTTGAAAACAATAATTCT
>NC_090765.1:10620376-10645376 GCF_036898095.1 Palaemon carinicauda | reverse complement strand
CCTCCGAAAACAAATACTAGTATCTTCTTTGAAGAATTCAGTGTACTCACTGAGATGATTATCATGAAGAATAATTAATTCGTTATTTGTGGAGACTTCAATCTTTGGATGGATGACGCATCAAATCTTGATGCTTCAGCATTGAGTGAGTTATTGGAATCATATAAATTGGTGAATAATGTTGACTGTGCAACTAGTTGGACTGGGCATACGTTGGACCTAGTTTTAAGTGATGGAATAAATAACATTTTATCTGATATAAAATTAGACGAGACGTGTACTATCTCTCCAGTGCTCAAACTTAATGCATTTAGACTACCTCTACAGAAACACACAGGAGTGAAGAAAATGAACCTTAGACATAATTAAAACTTCTCTCCATTTGTATTTATTGATGAAATTACAAAGAGAATAAATGTTGCTATCAGTATTCCTTGTGATCATGATAATCAGCTACGTGTGTTGACTGCCTTGTGACCATATATAATAGGGTGAGTAAAAGTGAATATCATACCATGTGTCCACTGATGTAAAAGACTATAATTGTCAAAGACGGATCTCCTTGACTTGATGAAGACTTTAGAGAAAAAGAGGGAAAAAGATATAAAGAAAGAAAGTGGAATTGGTTAAAAACGGAAAGTACATGGGTAGAATATAAAACTGCAATATGCCAAAATAATTACCTATTGAGAAGGAAAAAAGTCAATACTATAAGAGAAAGACCCGCAAAGCAGCAACAGACATAAATAAGTTATATCTTCTTCTAAATGGTATAATGGGAAATGTAAATGTAAAATGGCTACCAGAGGGGTAAAAGTGACCAGGAACTAGAAAATAATTTTCTTGAATTCTTTAAAGATAAAATAGAAAACATAACTAGGTCATTTACAAATATTAAACATCAAATTAAGGCTACACCAGATACACAGATAAAATTGACGAGATTCAACATTATAACACAAGATGATGTTACCAGGATTATTAAGAGACAAAGAAAACAAACTGTGCGATCAATCCAATGCCAATATCTGAAGTAACTGGAGAAAGAAACTTTACGAGTCTAACTGATATAATTACGGGAATAGCAAATACAAGTATCGATAAGTGGAAGTTTCCCAAATCTGAGAAAATGGCTATAGTCACACCGGCTCTGAAAAGTGCTCTAGATTATCAGGAATTAAGCTCGTATAGACCTATTTCGAATCTATCCTTGGTTTGAAAGGTGCTAGAATACATAATTCTTGAACAACTAATTAGTCTCTTTGAAGAAATAGAAACTTTGGCAGACAAACAGTCTGATTGCAGAAAATTATACTCTACGGAGACAGCTATCTCCTCTGGAAATGATAGATGAAAATAAATGTGGTATTTTAATATTACTTGATGTTAGTGCTGCTTTTGAAAAGTTGTACATGAACTGCTACTAAATTATCTATGGTACATCGGTATTGAAGATCAAGCTTTTGAATACCTAAAAGACTACTTGGTTGACAGAAATTATTGTGTGCAAATTGGAAACTCTTATTCATCATATGAACCTTTAAACAGAGGGGTACCTCGGGGGAGTGTACTGGGCCCAATCTTATTCTGTATCTATACTACTAGTCTATCGAAAATACTACAGATGCATAGAGGGAAGTTCAAACTATTTGCAGATGATTTTCAATTTTACTTCTCCATAAACTCTAAACCGAATTCTTGCCAGTGTTAGGGAATGAATGACTATCAAACAACTAAAATTAAATGAAAATAAAACTGAGATTAGGGTGGTTGGAAAGAAAAACAGCGTAACATACTTAGAGGATATTCAAATAAACAAATAATAACTCTGTCCCGATATCTATTAAAGTTGGTAATCTAGGCGTATCTCTTGACTGTAACTAATCTTTCAATGCCCAAATAGATAATGTAGTAAAAACTGCTGGTTATCATCTTAGAAATATTGCCTTTATAAAGAAGTACCTGTATGAACATTCTGTAAAGAAACTTGTGATAAACTGTGTTATTACCACGATTGACTACTGTAACTCCATCTACTACAATTTACTGAAAGTGCAACTTTAGAAATTACAAAACATAATAAACAAGACTGATAAAAGGTGTCCCTCACTAAGAAAGAATCATTCCTATATTAATCAATTTACACTGGCTGCCTATAAAAAAAGCGAGAATTGAGTTTAAAATATGTACAATAACCCATCAAGTTATCAGAACCGGGTGTCCAAAATATCTAAAAGAATCACTACTTATTGTGTAGCCAACAGATCGTGTTGACACGAGAATAGTTACAGAAGGTTTCAAATTATGCGAACATAGTTTTATGTCTACTTTAGGTTCTAGAGTCTTTAAATATGCTGCCCTGAGACTATACAATAACCTCCACTAGACATTTGAAAGATTGAAGATATTAAGGCTTTCAAGAGAAAACTGAAGACTTTCTTGTTCCCTAAGTTCATTGATAGTGTGGATTTGACAATAAACGAGCAATATGCGGTGTGAAATGTTGAATTTTTTCGAACAAACATAATAAAATGACCGTGGAGGTCCTGTAGAGAGTAGTGTTCCCCTCCTGTTTAAGACCAGAAAAATATCTCTTAAAGTAAGTAGAAAGTTGGATTATATATCCAACAACAACGACAAATGCAGCTGTTTCTATTACACTACATGGCAAAGGGTCTTGGTAAAGTTGCAAATGAAAATGGAGCACATTTCATAAGTTTCTGTTCAACAAACAATCTTGTCATTGGAGGTACTCTTTTTCAACACAAGAACATCCACAAGTCTACATGAACTTCACCGTGTGGCAATTAAAAAAATCAAATAGATTTTATTGCCATTAATGTAGAAAGGAGGACTCTGAGAAATGAAAGAAGCTATAGAGGTGTGGATATTGGTAGTGATCACCACCTCCTCATTGTCATGTTAAAATTAAAACTGAAAGCACCCAACAGAAAAGTAGATAAAATATATAAGTTTGATACAACCAAACTTTTAGAAGAAGAGCACAGAGAAACATTTGCAATTGAATTGATTTGCATTCTTGGAGACTTTAAGAGACGAAGAACAGACAATTAATGAAGAATGGTGTGATATTAAGAACATATTTCAGTTAGTTGGTAGTGAAGTCTTGGGACAATCAGTTACAAAGAGAAAGCCATGGATATCAAATGATACTTGGGATACTATAAAAAGGAGACAAAAACAGAAATTGATCGTTGAAAGTTTTCAAGGAAGTAATGAAAATTATAAGATAGAGCATGCTAAGTATTCCAGTATTTATAGTGAGGTCAAAAGAAAAGCTAGGAATCACAGGAGAGAATATTTAGACAGCAAACCTATGAAGATGACAAAGCCATGAATTCAGGAAGTGGCTATGCTGTAAGAATTGCTCATAGAATTATTAATGAAATCTCTATGTGGGCAAAGAAGAAGAAGCATATACCCATCAAAAAGAGAGATGGGTCTGTTTTAACAACAGAAAATGAAGAAAGACAACGTTGGATGGAACACTTTAGTGAGGTTATGAATAGGAGATATAAAGGGAATAATTTGATTGATATACCTGGAGCTGATGAAAACCTTCATGTGTCCATGAATGAATTCAGTGTGTTTGAAGTTGAAGCTATCGTCAAAACACTAAAAAGATGGAAAGCCACTTGATTTGATGGAATAACTGCCGAGATGATACTGGTCGAAAATGAAGTGACTCCCAGTATACTTACAAGATTAGTTTGTAGAATATGGCATGAAAAGGCAAAAGCTGATGAATAGGAATTAAAAGTGGCGGTGAAAATGGCAAAAAAAAGGACCCCTGACTGATTGCAATTATAACATCATAACTCTTACATCAGTTGATATGAAAATATATAGTGTGCGTATTCTAAAGAGAGTGGAGAGAAAGATTAATGAAAAGCTGAGATGAACAAGCAGGATTTAGAAAAGGTAGAAGTTGCACTGACCAAATTTTCATTTTGGTACATGTACAGCTGTGCGTGGAATATAGAAATCCACTTTTAATGGCATTTGTGGACTATGAAAAAGCCTTTGATAGTGTGCACCGGCCAATTTTGTGGAGAGTCCTGCGTTATTATGGAATTCTTCTTAAATATTTAAATTTGATTAGTTTTGTTCATGAGCATAGAAAGTGCAAAGTTAATGTCAATGGAGGCTTATCAAATGAATATTCCGTGAACAGCGGATTACTCCAAGGGAATGTGTTGTCACATATGTTGTTCATCTTCCTCATGGATTTTGTAATGTGTAGAACAGTCAGAGATGGTGGTGAAGGATTGGACTGGATTGGTGATAGGAATTTAGAAGACCTAGAGTATGCTGATGATGCTGTCCTTGTCAGCAGAACACCACAGTATTTGCAATGCTTGCTTACCAGAATGCCTGAAATATCACACGAGGTTGGGCTAAAGATAAATGGAAGAAAGACAGAGTATGCAATGGAGGATGAAATATCATTGGAAGGAGAAAGAATTAATAAGGTAGAATAATTTAAATATTTAGGAGGTATGATCTCCAATACAGAATCTTTAGAATTAGAGTTTATTGAAAATTTGAAAAAAGCAAATTGGGAAAAGGCTAGGTTGATAAAATTTGGAATCAAATCACCTGAAATTACGTATAAAAATGAGACTATACATCAGCTTTCTCAGATCGGTGTTACTATATGGACATGCATCATGATATGACAATGAAACAATCTCCAATAGATTTAGTAGATTTGAGAACAATGCCCCCAGAAGAATATAGGGAATTGAATGGCAGGACAGGATTAGAAATGAAACTATAAGAGAGATTACTTGAGTGTCATATGTGGATGAGATCATGATAAGGGGAAGTTGGAGATGGTTTGGGCATGCTCTTCGCACTCCCCAAGAGAGATTAGTTTACGAAACGTTCAGCAGGGCTTCACAAGTCACTAGAAGAGTTGGAAGGCCCAGACCTATATGGCTTAGGACTATGAACTGCAAAGTAGGATATGATGAATGGAGAAGTATTGAATTAAAAGCTCAAGATGGAGACGATTGGTGAAATCTAACCGAGGCTCATGCGTCAATAGATGTAGGAAGACATGATGATGATGATGACGGTATATATGAAGCGAGAAACGAATAAACAAATTAGATTTTATTGTTAGTGAAAAAGTTAATTTAGTTAAAAATTTGTAGGGCATGTTTTTTCATATACGCTCGTAGAGTGTAATGGTGTTGATTTTATTGTTTCATCATTCGCTCTTCCCTGCGCTGTTAATAGACTATACTGTATTATCATGCTAGCTCATGCTGTATCGTGTTTGAATTTATGGGATAATCTTCCTCGCAAGTTGCAGTATATAAACTCTATGATTGTTTGATAAAGTTTAGTTGTATTCACCTCGCCTCTCAGTTACAACCTAACGACTCGCTTCCACATTGATTACCAGCTGAGTGTCCGCTCCTGCCTACCCCCTAACTGTTGTGCCCCACTGTTTGAAGATACCGCCCACACATCCTGCCTCTTTGGCCGATGCCGCCTCTATAAAACTGCTGCCCTTTGCCAACAGAGAAGTGTTCGCCTGGTTCCAGCATGCTGAAGTCTAGTTTCGCATCAAGGGTGTGACTTAATCAATCACCAAAGCAGATTATATTCTCGCCCGGATCCCCGAAGATACTTTCCAGGAAATCTCCGATTGGCGCTGCAAGCATGGGGACACCCCAATAGTGTATGATGCCCTCAGAAAATACCTCCTGGAACATTACTCACCATCACCAGTCGCCCGAATGACTAATCTTTTTCAGCTCTCTTAACAATAGTTGGGGAACCAAAAGGCTTCGTTTGCCCTCAGGGAAATGACCAGTATCACTCTCCTGCTACCTGTCTCAGACAGCTCTCCTTATGAAGTGAATCTACTTCGTGCCCTTTGGGTAAAGCGCCTACCCAAACCTATACCTGTTACCATACCCAATGTCGATATTTTGTCCATGAAGGACCTGATGATCAAAGTCGACGCCCTTATGGACAGCCACTTCACCCCCTTCAAGACTTTCATCAACGCATCCACTCCTTACGATGAGGACAACTATTGAACATCAACTAAAGCTGATGTGAATGCGGTAGGACACAAATGGCCACCCCGTGACATGCCGTAGTGGCAACAAATCCGCTTATCACCCACCACTCGCTTACGCCCCAACCAACAAACTCTACAGCCACTTACTGATGCCCATCGGCTGCAGTTATGTTACTACCACTTCAGATTCAGAGCTGCTGCGAAGAAATGTTCGAACAGTTGTCAGTTGCTAAAAAACATGTAAGTAGACCATTTCTTGCTTGTGGCCTCTCCTGTCACTAATCGTTTCTTTTTACATGATGCAGGTATGGGCATGCGATTTTTTGTAGACATGGGTGCTTGCCATTCTTCTGCCAAGGCCACTCGCTAGGACACGATGTTGTCTGTCTAAATCTGCCGACATACACTTAGTTGCTGCCAACAGATTTGCGGACCCCACACATGGTTACGAGAACCTCACATTATCGTTTAGAGGCGTCAGATATCACTGGAAGTTTCTTGTTGCTGACTTCACATTACCAATCCTCGGCGCCGATTTCCTCTCACATTACCACCTCCTGGTAAGTATTTCTTACTGATGGCTAGTCAATTTAGACGCTTTACTCATCCACACCTCTTTAACCTGACCCCTTTGACCTCGCTCTCCACATCAGCGCACCCATGGATGCCTATGCCCGCCTTCTCACGTCGTACCTGAAATTTTTTTCGTGCAGAACTTCGCCAAAATCCCACAATTCCTGCCAAAAAAGGTATTTATTACCGTATCAAGATGACAGTGCCCTGCGTGTTTGCCAGATTCAGGCATCTGGCACTGGATCGTTAGGCAGCTGCCAAACAAACATTTG
Organism: Palaemon carinicauda; assembly: GCF_036898095.1. Lineage (NCBI taxonomy): Eukaryota > Metazoa > Arthropoda > Malacostraca > Decapoda > Palaemonidae > Palaemon > Palaemon carinicauda. The sequence continues at coordinate 10,638,470 of NC_090765.1, read as the reverse complement.
CCGAAATGGAAGATATGGCCCTTTACCAGAAGGCCTCCAGCTCACGGCTGTCCCCCTTACACATTGTCCTGACGAAAGATGGCTCCCTGCTTCCATGTAGGGGTTACAGACGTTTGAACCTGCAGACAGAACCGGATTACTAACCCCCTTTCAAACATCGCCAACGTTACCTCCTACTTGCACAAAGCGAAGGTTTTCTCAAGAGTCGACCTCCTGAAGGGGTATTATCAGTTGCCTATGAACCCAGAAGAAATCCTCAAGACCGCCATCACCACACACTTTGTTACATACACCTCCAATTACTGTACTCCTGTTTTGGTCCTGGTAATGCTGAGGCCAATTTTCAATGTCTAGTGGATGGCCTCTTAGGAACCTCCCTTTCTCTGTATGTTAATGGATGACATACTTGTGTTCTCTTCCTTGAAAGAGGAACACCACCATCACATACGTATTATGCTCAACCCCCTACAACAGGACGGCCTTGTAGTCCGCTATGACAAGTGTAACTTTGGTGTCAATGAGGTATCGTTCCTTGAGCACCACATCACTCCTGATAGAGTCCATGTCCTCCCTGAGAAGGTAACAGCCATTCTAAACTTCCCCATGCCCTCGACCGTCAAATCACTACAAGAAATCTTGAACATGATAAAATATTATCACTGTTTCCTGCCAGCCATCACCACTACTCTTGCCCCTCTCTATACTTTCCTCAAGGGCAAGCCAAAAGACCTGAAATGGGGTCCCCTTCAATAGCTGCTGCTCTCACTTTTCCTGTGATTCATTCATCTCTCTTTCTCCCCACCGATGCCGGTAACATTGCAATTGGTGCAGTACTTGAGCAAGTAGTCAAAGGGTTGCCCCCCCCCCCCATTGGCCTTCTTCAATAAGAAACTTTCCAAGGCGGAATCCGGCTACTTCACCTCCGGCCGCAAATTGCTGGCGGTGCACTTGGCTGTCCGTCACTTTCGCCACTTCTTGGAAGGTACGTCCTTCGTAATTTGCACAGACCACATGCCTCTGGTGCACGCCTTCACTCGGCAGTCCAGTGCCGGTCCACCCATCAATGCCGACATTTCTCTGCTGTGGCTGAATACAATTGCACCCTTCACACGTCCATAGGAAAATGAATCCCATTGCCTATGCCCTTTCAAGAAACTCATTGGCAGCCATTCATCTAGGATTGGATTACAATGCCTTGGCAGAAGCCCAACGTAAAGATGCAGATTGCCAACCATGTAGGATATCCTACACATCTCTCCGATGAGAAGACATCCCTCTCGATGACTTCAATGCTACCCTCCTTTATGACATCAGTACTGGTATACTTAGACCATTGATACCTGCTCTCATGTGCCGGCAGGTGTTTGATTTCATTTATGGCCTTTCACATCCCTCGCGCCGATCTAGTGCACAGCTACTGAAGATGGCATTACTAAGGATTAGGTCCGCACCTGTAGGTCATGCCAGACTTCAAAAGTACATTGACACTGATTCAGAAGTGGGCACCTTTCCTCAACCTTAGCATTGCTTTGCCCACATTCACGTTGATGTAGTTTTACCAGTACCCACATCACAAGGACATCGTTACTTGTTTACCGTCATTGACCGCTCCACTCGGCCTGAAGCCATTCCTATGAAAACTGCAACATCTACCTCATGTACATCAGCCTTACTCTCAGGATGGATAGCAAGATTTGCTATTCCTGAGCCTATTACTTCTAACAGGAGTGCCCTTTTCGCAATTGTGGACATCATTGGCAAATATGCTGGGAATCACCCTACATCAGACAACCATCTACAACCCTTCTGCCAACAGAGTGACAGATCGTTTTCATTGTACCCACAATGCCTTAGCAAGGAATCCAACTGGTTTACCAAGTTTCCCTGGCTCCTCCTGGGAATAAGGACCACTCCTGAAGATTCTCTGGATATGTCGGCAGCTGAAATGGTGTATAGCGACCCGTTTGTTGTCCCTGCTGTATTTTTTCCGTCTGCGACCTCCTCCGACAATCTCAGCGCCTACTTACCTTTGTGGGAAAATTTGTTTCAATGCCGCCAGACTTATAAGCCTTCAGCTAAACAACACATACTGACTAGTCTGCACTTGGCAACACACTGACAAAAGCAAGCCACTGCTAACGCCCCGTTACATGGGCCCTTTCCTCATGATACGTTGTGCGCCGAAAGTATTCTTAATTAACATAATGAGAAAAAAAGACTCGGTCTCCATTGATCACTTGAAACCTACATATCTTCTGCCAGATGACCCGCATACAGTATGCCTCTCAAGAGCAGGGCACCCTATTTCACATGTTTGTAATTTTTATGAGTGGAAGCCATGTACCCCAGGTATTTCATACATGCCCGTACTCTGTAACGATTTTGATTTTTTTATCTTGTCACTCGTTCTTCCCTACACTGTTAATAAACCATCCTGTGTTAACATGCTATCTCATGCTTTATCATGTTTGAATTTTTGTGACATTCTTCCTCGCAAGTCACGGTTTATAAACTCCTTGATTGTTTAATAAAGTTTAGTTGCATTCACCTCGCCTCTCAGTTACAACCTCGCACAGATGTAACAGTGTTGTACAAGTTTAGGTTAAACGACAATAGAATGGTGCGAAGCAAAATCTGTATAGATATAGGGGAAGAAAGAGAAAAATTAATCTTAAGAAAGAAAATAAAATCTTGTAATAATAAACAAATCTGATGAGTTTTGGTTTAGTAATCCAAATTAGGTTCTCCCAGCTACATCATAAAATTAAAGAAAGTAAAGAAGAAATTAACAGCAATTTAATCAAATTTGTAACGGGATCAGCACCATGGATCGGTAGAATAGTTTCTAAACAAGATCAAGGAAAACTATCGGAAAAGACCATAAAGAAATAACTTTGCCAATGGAAATAATGAAACATCTGAGTCGGTACCAAACGTAACAGTAGGAAAAGTAAAGAAAGCATTAAAAGGCATAAAAAGAGGAAAAGCAGCAGGAGACGATGGTCTAACAATTGATTTAATAATAGAGATTTCATAGTAGTTAAAATCTGAACTTTGCACAAAATGATTGCAAGAATGCTTTATGCTTATAGTTTTGAAAAAAAAAAAAAGCCTTTATCAAAAGAACCAAAAGACCTGAAAAATATAAAATTTTTTAAAAGGATCGTATTAGGCCAAATAGAAAGACAGCTAGAGTTTAATCATCCAAGAGACCAGGCAGGATATAGATGCGGGTATTCAACAACTGGCCTTATCCATAATTAAGCAGCTAATGGAAAAATCAAGAGTATCCCAAACCATTATGTATTTTGTCAAAACTTCAGCAGTATTGAAAGCCCTTCAAAGACAAAATAAATGAATCTTATGTTAGAACACTTGAAGATATCTATACAGGAAGTACATCAATCCTAATGCTACATAAATATAGGAATTTCCCATTTGGACAGGGAAACCCCATCTCTCCTAAATTGTTTACAGTATACCTAGAAGGTTTTAGGAATTTAGATTGGAAAAATTAAGGAAGAATACTTTAGCAACTTTAGGTTTGTAGATGACAGTTCTGTTTAGTGAATCAGGGAGAAATTGCAAAGGGTGATAGAAGATTTGAATAGAGAAAGCAAAAATGTAGGACTCAAAATGAATATGAGTTAAAGATAGTGTTCAAGGAAGTAAATAATGGTTTTGCACGAGCCTCTCTAGAGATTGTTAATGAATATACGTACTTAGGACAGACAGTAAGAGTTTCCCCAGGAAATGAGACTTAAATTAAAGGAAGAATAAGCATGGGATGAGAGCATTTGGTAAACACACTGTGATTATGAAATGTGAAATGTAACTTTCTCAAAAAATAAAAGTATTTAATCAAATGGTCCTACCATCAAAAACTTGGAGTCTTACTAAAGCCTTAAAATATAAACTTGTTATAACTCAAAGAGCTATGGAAAGTAAAATGATGGGAAGAACATGAAGACGCACAAAAAAAAAAAAAAGAAAAAAAAAAATGGATACAAGAGCAAACTAAAGTAGAGGATATTCTAACATGTAAGAAAAAGAAATTGACTTGGGCAGGACACAATGTGAAGGACAGATAATAGATGACAGAATGGGTACCTAATAAATGCTAAGGAACCAGTGGAAGGAAGAGAAGACGATTGATTGATGAATTAAGAAATGTCATAAACAGACGCAAGTGGAAGGAGATGTCTGAGGCTTTTGTCTTGCAGTGGATAGGTAACGGCTGATGATGATGATGATTTTATATATATATATATATATATATATATATATATATATATATATATATATATATATATATATATAGTGTGTGTGTGTGTGTGTGTGTGCTTGTGTACATGTTTTTCTTTATGAAGCATGTTTATTTTAGATGATTTATTCAATACCCTAAACACACACTTTCAAAAATATGGATAATAAAGCTAAGAAAATCATGAGAAAAAGTAGGTTGTGTGGTTGCGTAAAGTCTACCGATTGCGGTTCTATAAAACCAAATCTTTTATTTTGTAGTTTCATCTCGGTGTAATTAATTGCAAGCATGTGGATACATATCCAACAAATACAATTATTCAAACATAGAATCGTTAAGCATTAGCGGACGGGAAATTGGTTTAGAATTACATACGAGAAATTATGCAATGTTATTTCTCCCGTTAATCTGGGAACCCTTCTGATAAAACTTGGTATCTCCTCTTTTAAGTAACACTGAAAGAATACTGTTGAGCTCAACATTTTGTTATTCGCAGTAATTGATGAAAGTTAGTGAGATATTTGATTTTATATAACTATGTTGTTTAAAACAACATACAGCATCATAATGATCCCAGCATATGCTTCCTCGGGTGGCCCAATTTTCTCATACAGAAAGACGACTCGATTTACTAATGATGCCTCTAACTATGGGAAGGGTTATGGAATATTGCTGCATCATTATCGAAGATCTCTTGTAAATTGGCAAGTTAATGGGCTGGAGATTCCCTCCATGTTCTTTTGAGTCAAAAATATATTCATATGTTTCAAATAATGAATCCAAACTTCTTAATATTTGATTTTAACAAATAGATGTAACCCAGTTTTTTAATATGTTGGTCGTGTGGTTTAGTTACAAAATCACCATATTTATGCATTCAATTATCCACTTCCCTGACATTCTAACGTACATCCTATTGCTCTCTCTCTCTCCCTCTCTCTCTCTCTCTCTCTCTCTCTCTCTCTCTCTCTCTCTCTCTCTCTCTCTCTCTCTCTCTCTCTCTCTCTCTCTCTCTCTCTCTCTCTGTATATATATATATATATATATATATATATATATATATATATATATATATATATATATATATATATATATGTATGTATGTATTATTAGTAGATAAGCTAGATGTACCCCTAGTCGGAAAATCAGGATGCCATAAGCCCAAGGGCTCCAACAGGGAAAAACAGCCCAATGAGGAAAGGAAATAAGGAATTAAATAAACTATATGAAAATTAATAAGAAATTAAAATAACATATCTTAAGAACAGTAACTTTAAAAACAGATCTTTTATTCAGAAACTATAAAAAGAGATGTGTGTGTGTGTACTGTGCGTATTTATGTTTGTTAGGCATTTATGTAAATACTTGTCGATTTCTCTAACCAAGTGGTGTATTTGTAGAAGAAAATACTATATATATATATATATATATATATATATATATATATATATATATATATATATATATATATATATATATATATATATATATGTATGTATGTACACACGCGTGTCTCTGTGTGTGCTCACAATCCTTGTCACTTTAATTTGGTTCATTCTTTTCTAAGTTATATTTATGAATATATTGCTACCCCCAAGTCTTTCTCGCGGGTGTTCGTTAAGTACTTACCAGATCCAACTATGCTTATCTAGATCAATAGCATAGCAGACGCACCTAGAGAGAGAGAGAGAGAGAGAGAGAGAGAGAGAGAGAGAGAGAGAGAGAGAGAGATTTATTCTCTTAACGTGTATTACTCTGTTTTTTATTGAAGTTTTGGTTTGTTTTGACTTCAATCGTAACCTTCGGTTTCAAGTGTGATCGAAACTTTACTTTGAAACTTTTTAAGAGCAAAACCAGTTTAAATGATTTAGTTACAGTTCATACGAATATGCAGCTATCGTTGCAGCTGGTAAATGTTCTTGTAAATATAACCGAAAATTATATAATAATTAATCTGTAAAAATATTTCACATAAGCGGTATTTAGGTTATTTTCTTTTAAACCGTAATATAACCTTACACCATCTTTTTTATGTCAAAAAAAAAAAAAAAAAGAAAAAAAAATTCCTTTCGTCTTTAGATGAATTTAAGTTGCAAAATTATAGATAGTATTATTTAATATTAGCCAATGCGTATGAAAATCTTTCAAGTGTTTTGATCTACAGTATGAAATTTGGTTGACTATTAAAAGATATTTAGATCTTTTTCGGGAAAATGACAATAATTATAAATTATTCGAAGGTCTTTTTATACAACATTGAATTTTTTTCTGCATCGGAAAGTTCTATAATATGATCGGACAAAAGATATATTCCTTCATTAACGCTGCACTTGATCCTTGCCATATTTGAGAGTTCATCCAAGTGATCCAAGTGAGGACATTTCGTGCTTATGAAAGATTCTGTATTTATGCAAATCCTTGACGAAAGAAAAAATGTAATATCTTCTGCATTTTTCAAACTTCGAATAGATGCATTCATGTTTAGATTAGCCCTGTGGCTTTGTTTCTTTGTTTCGAAGGAAAACAGAGAGGAATATATTGTCGCGATGACTATGAAAAACGTGTAGAGGACGAAAGCATTAGAAAAAAAAAATCTCATTGCATATAATTTTCATGACCTCTTGATGTTTGCCAAAAGTACTCAATGGAGAGGAGTGGTTTTCACAATGATGTTGAACCCTTCTGTGGTTTATCATAATGTAGATATCTTTCTTCGACCTCAGAGGAACATTAATATAGCTGTTTTCAATAACAGGTGTTGATGAGACTCATCACCATAATTACCGATTTTTCCGTAGTCAGATTATCTCAAAATTTTTCTGCAGTCTTCATTAATTAGTTTTTGTTAAAAATCTAGTGAGTTCTTTGTTAGGCTCCACCGAGGCTGTAGCATATTATTTTTCTTACCTCGGCGTAGTAAACTTGATTAGCTACGGATTCACTTGGTAACTTTAAAGAGATTGGACATCATGCTATCAGCTATTCCTGAATTCATTCATATTTAGTTGCCTTTTTATATTTTTGTCTTTTATAAGTGGAGATTATTTTTATAATGTATATAGTGAAATAAAAATGGCTTTCTTGTAATTGACTAAGTGGTTTTACTTTTCTGATGATGTGAAATTTGCGACGGATGTTAATATTATTCTATGAATTTTTGCTGCATCATTCAGTATTGAATATACTGTAACTATACTTTGTTTCTTATCGGATTATCTGTTTTTTTTTTTTTAACTTTTATTACAATTCATTATCATATATACTATGTAAATGGATTCATTCGAAGTAGTTTATTTCACTCCTAATTTATTCTATATATATATATATATATATATATATATATATATATATATATATATATATATATATATATATATTTATATATATGTATATATATTAGTACAGCGGCATAGCAGACCAATTGTTCAAATTGGTCTAAAAGCACCAAAATTGGCACACATGTAGATTAATATATTCTAAACATTTTTGGATATGGAGGCATTCAAGATTAGCCCTTAGGAAGATATGGCGGCCATTGTTCAAAATGGCCGCCATTTAACATTAGCGTCATTACATAGACTTCATTATGTGTCGTTAGTTTGGTGCTAGATGGGCCAAAATTCCCTTTTTTTACATCAGAATTAACATCAATAAATGTTTAACAGATATTTAGATGAATCTTCTCAAAAATGGCCCCCAAACTGGCCGCCATTTTGTGGAAAAAGTGGACATTTGATGAAGATTTCAATACTCAATGACATAATACCTCTAATAACCAGTACCTGATTTCAGGAACACACTTTAATTGCTCAAGTTGCTTTTTTATTTCAAATTGCTGGCAAAATTGCTAGTCAAAATAATACACAGAGTACGGGAAGTTTACAGTATGGTCAGATTGTAGTTATATAGTCGACCAAAAGCCCAGTCTCTAGGCACAGTACTTGTGTAATCCTGCAGTACATACATGTAATACAATAACGTAGATTTTGCCACACTATGTTAATTATGATTCCGAACTTTTCAAATCTGGTCACCAGAATTATGAATGTCTACAGATCATAATGTTGGTTAGCAAGTTTTCTGTCCCAATCTACTGGCATTCGCCTTCACAGAAACATAGACCAGTGCATTGCAGTGAAGCGTTCTTGCACTTGCAGCGGTTTTTGCAGCCTTTCTTGCATCCGCAAGACACCAGCTCATAGCAGGCCTTGGATGCCTCAGGGAGTGTGGTCCAGAGTGGTGTGTAGAGCCCATCATCACTCCGATGCCAGCCCCAGTCTGTTGGTGGAGCGAGCACGGGCGTTGGTACCAATGCCTGGCCCCAGACATGACCACCCTGAAGGGCAGATCTCTTCACATGCTGCTCCAGAGCAGCATAGGTTGGCGGGATGTTCTGAACAGAGTTCGTCTTTGCAAAGAGCTGCTTTCTCGCCTTGTTGACGTCCTTGCATTTGCTTGTGCGGTCATACAGGAGTATGACAAACCTCTCGATGACATGCATTGTATCCTCTTGGATGCTTGTGGGTGCATTTGCCAGACTCAGCAGGGCATCAGTGAGTTCTGGCAGCGTGTTCCATGTTGCCCAGGCAGATTTCTTCCCATGTCCGACGAAGGCTGACACAGTATCACACCCTGTGATGGCATGAAACATTGGAAGAGCACATGCCTTCTCTGGACCAAGGGAGGAAGCTATTTCATGGGCTGCAATGTAGCGGTAGTTCTTGCCTGTCCCAAAGGCTACCCAGAGTTCGTCTCCAGCTGGTAGTTTCTGGACTACCATCACTGCTAGGACCACGACGTCACTGTCTACTGTTCGAACCTGTATCTGGTGGTGACCATGTTGTGCAGCATGTGCTACATGTAGCATCATGCGGGTGTCTGCCTCTTCTTGGTTGCATGGTGTGAGTGAGTTGACATACTCTTGCTGTGGAACACAGATCACCTGCTCCCCATCAGTGACGACCAGTTCCTTGCCTTCTTCTTGAAAGGACTCTGCAAGCATGGTGGAGAGGTAGCTGAAGAGCTCCACTTTGTTGCTATCAACTCGCAGGAAACTTTGCCAATTTCCTGGTATGACTGCTGAGTCGACAACACGCCGACGTACTCCCTTTCCACGCTGTTCTCTGGTTGATGCCTTCAGGGAATCTGCTCTGTAGCTGTCCCACACAAGGTCAAGACGTGATACATGTTGGAAACGTTGTACAACGTATGGGATGAACACTTGCTGTGCATATTCCTCGAACGTGTTGGCAGTACCCGGCTTCAACATCTGTACGATTACTGCTCCATCGAGGACAACAGCAGTGACAGTAGGAGCTTCAAACTGAGGCTCAGCATGGCCTTCAAGGCACACCAGCAAGTCACTCTTGCTCCCTAGGTACAGTCTCCCTCCGTCAGATAAAGCTGGAGGGCATTGCTGATTTTCATGCCTGAAGAACTCTTCTAGATTCCCATCACGGGTCTGGCAGCCGATATATAATCGTGCGAAGAGCGCAACATCATTCTTCAGAGATTTGACCTGTTCTTTTCCTTTGGGTATATTGGGTCCTCTCTTGGTCGCAAACAGTGGTAGCTTGTTCCGGTGGATTGCCACCTCAATGGACTTGGTTCTGTCCACGATGCATTCCTTTGAGAATGCTTCAAACTGGTCTTGGCCAATCTGCTTGGCGTTACGGACTGTTTCTATGACTGCAGGGTCTGCGATCTCCTTTGTGTCGAGCACCAGCAAGTCCTGACTGTCCTCCTCGAAAGGGTTGCCCAGCTCTTCAATGACGGCCACGAGTGAGCGCACATCTCTGGCAAAAGTGTTCTGCACACTTGGTGTCTCTTCGTGGTGACGTGTCTCCTCTTGATCGTGTGGATGCAGATTGAAGTCGTCAAATTCCACAATCACTCTAGCAACCTCCGGTCCGGCAACCATCCAGCGCCTCAGTGCAGTTGGATTGTCTGTGAGGCCGATGGCTCCTCCATCACCCTTGACATACGCGTTGTTCTGCTCATGTCCTTGGTCAAGAGGGATTGCTGAAAAGATCCTCTTGGTCTTCTGGACTGTGAAGTGTCCCTTGCTAAACTCTGTGAAGACGTCTGGATGTTTGTTTGCCAGTTCTGCCATGTCCCGTAGATGCACTGGTATCCATCGGGCATAGTTCGTGTGGTCTAGTGCGAAGAACCACGGAGCCAGTTCTATCAGAGCATCCACGTACATGCTAAAATTGGCTTCTCTCAGAGATCGCACATAGATCAGAGTGGACAGCTCCAGTGCCAAGACTGTTGACCAGTACTGAAACTGCGGATAACTCTGTTCTCTCTGACTGCACCAGTCTTCGAAGCTTTCAGGGTGCTCATCATCTTCTGTATTGGTGGTGCTGTACTTGTCATAGGCACGCCGTTGGAGATTATACAACGCAGCCGCTGTGACTTGGTGTGCTCTTCTGGTGCGTATGACGTGAGCTGCTCGAAGAAATGAGTCTGCTATTCCTTCAGTTGTGATCTCTGCTTGTACCAGTGCTTGGGTCCACCCACTTCCCTGCAACCAGTCACCCAGGGTCTTCAGTGCCGTCATCTCAATATGCAACCCCCCAAACATCACCACCAGTTGGTCTTCTCCATATGTGTTTGGCCACTTCCACTGGATCTGTTTTGCTAGAGTGAATAGTGGCTGGTCGCAAGTCAGAACTGGAGTTTGGCCTGGGTTGAGATGTTTAACTGCACTCCTGACTACATCAATAGAGTGTCTGATCATTGCCACAGTGTGAGCACTCTCCTGGAACAAGGGAAGCAGGGACGTTGGTGTGATGACTGGTTGCTTTGGATCTTGGTGCTTTGCATGGTATGCAGCCCATGATGTGTTTTCACAGGCCTCAACATCATCTTTGAGAACACTTCTCGTGTTCTCCAGCCACATATACTCATCTTCTATGTGCTGCTCACAGTTGTGGCGTCTAAGAGAGGTCACAGAAGTAGCTGGGATCATTTGCCCTTTGACAGAAGAAGCAACAGGACGTACATCCGTGTAATATTCTGGTAGAGGCTCAACCGTCTTTGATCCAGTATCACGCCCAGTGAGAGCAATGCTACGATCCACTCCCTCATCTGCACACGTTGGGTGTTGAAAAAGCGAGATTCCTGTTCCATGGAATGAATTCTTGGCTGTGGTGGCACTTGGGTTGTGGTCAATGTTGTCCACAGTCGCAGTTGTGAACACATTGCTACGCAGGGTAGGCGGGCAGACCACTTCCTCTATGCGGTACAGCTGACACACGCTGTTTCCCATCTGGGCAGAAAGACGTAGGACTCTGTCATATGAGATGCTTAGGCCCAGAGAGAAGAGCTTGTCCACAAGTCCTCTCTTGCGTGTTTCAGCATACAGCATCAGCCCAACATAGGTTGGAAGAGGAGTTTCTTGAGACGTACTGTGTCTGACAGCTGGAGGCTCCTGTGTCTTGGTTGCTCCCTGCTTCCGACTTTGCTTGACACTGTTGAACTTGAGAAGCTGCGCAATGGAAAGAGCTGCTTGTGTTGAAGAGGAATGGCTTTGATTCTTGATGGTGGGGCCATCCAGCACCATATTTACCATTGCAACTAGTACGTTTGGCACAGAGTCCTCCTGACAGCCGCCCGGGAATGATCCACGGAATTGGTAAGTGTCTTCAAACATATATCGACGAACTGTCTGTGCAGCACGCGCAAGGTGAACTGCCTCAGTGTCACAGTCTTGCTCGCAGGCTTTGCCTAGCGCTTCACCAATGTCTTCATCAAACGCTAGTAAAACATCTCGGCCTTTGCTGTGGGATCTCAGGCCTGGTATCTGGGCTAACAGGCGCTCTTTCAGCCTTGTGCTATTAACTTTCTGGCACAAAACAACCCCGAGCTGTTCCATTCTTGTTGTGTATAGCCTTACAAGTTCTGCGAGTCTGAAGACTGGGGTGGTGCCCTCTTCTAGGTGGGTTTCCTCGATATACAGGACCAGTTCAGCCAGTACGATTCTTGACATTACACCTTCATGGTCAGTTTTCTGCTCGGCTTCTACAGTGGTCTTTGCACGATAGTAAAGAGCCAACAAACACTTGGAATGGTACTTGGCCTCCAGAGCCACCATATCACCCATGCTGAGCCTGGCTATGAGTTCATTGTCCCCAACTTGCGCTGCACACTTCCGTACGCGTGTGTCCACCTGGAAGGTTGTTACTTCATGTAGGGTCTCTGTGCCAGACTTTCCACAGAAAAAGCAGGAGGTGCCGCTGGTAGTGGCTTCTGAAGAGTGTGTTCTGGCGCGCTTGGCCTGGACATTGTCAGTACTATCAAATGCTGAGCTGCTTGCGATGCGTCTCTTCTCTGCTCTTCGTAGCATTGTGTTATTGTATTTGAGCATACATGTTTTATGCCACTTGGCCTGGTGGGCAACCATTGTCGCCTCAACACCTTGTCCTTCATCTAGTCTCTGTAACTGAACAGTTCTTGGCAGTTCTCCGAGTTCATCAAATTTGACCAAGTTTGCAGCCATTGTCGTGTATCCACTCCCAGGGTCTCGGCGTTTAGACAGTACTGGGCAGACAAGTGACTCTGTTGTCTCCTCTTGACATACAAGACACAGCTTCCAGTTTGTCTCAGGAGGTGTTGTGGGAGTACGTTGCTCAAAAGTATCGACCAGTTGGAACTTCTTTGCCATGGCTGCAGTCTGGAACAACGCGTCTCTGATGTCAGGTGGTGCTGCTGCTGCCTCACCTGCAAAGACACAAAACACCACCATGTTACCACAAGTTACTACTACAAGCACCATGACTATCAACACTATACTATTACTGCAGCCGCCGTCACTGCCACCAACGCTGCCGCTGCAAAGTAAAATTAATTTTCTTGTGAAATGGTAGCCAAATTATTTGGTAAGCACAGAAGTATGTGTAATTGTACAATACTTATCACCTCTAGCACAGTTATCACCTTTAGCATCCACAAAAAGACAAATTATGGTACATATTCAATGACGCTAACGGTAAATAGCGGCCATTTTGAAAAATGGCCGCCAAATGTGCTACGGGGAGAATCTTGAATGCCTCCATATCCAAAATTGTTCAGAATGTATTAATCCACATGTGTGCCAATTTTGGTGCTTTTAGAACAATTTGAACAATTGGTTTCATATTTCTTACTATGCCGCTGGGCTATATATATATATATATATATATATATATATATATATATATATATATATATATATATATATATATATATATATATATATATATATATATATATATGAAACTTTGTTCCTGAGAGAGAGAGAGAGAGAGAGAGAGAGAGAGAGAGAGAGAGAGAGAGAGAGAGAGAGAGAGAGAGAGAGAGAGAGAATGTTTATCAATTCGGAGGGAAGCTACCCCACCCTTGAGTTCATGGTTGTAAACAGGATCAGTGTTGATCTCTGCGGACACAGAGCCTGCGTGCGTAGCAATCTTGTTTACTTGGGCATTTGCATTCGTCCCGTATTTTAAGTAATCATTGCAAAGCTTAATGTTATTGGTTCGATTCGTACTCTTGATTATATATTAGATCCTCTGCTGTTGGGTTTCGTTTTCAGTAACCTTTAGTTTTTACTAAAATCATGATCATAATTTTTGCTACAAATTGTCAACGATAATCAAACTGACTCAAAAAGCATTATATTTAGTTGTGGATATTTTAAGAATAGTCAGATACTGTGATTCGTTCAATATACCAAATCGTCACCAAATATATTCCACTAGTATGCTAGTTTACATTTCTCATTTTATGTTCGCATAATTATTTTTGTAAACGTTATTCAAATATAGTACAGCAAGTGCTACAATACAAAGATAAATCTACTTACCTCACGTAGTCGATCTGGATTATGTCTTTTTCCGTACTGTTTCTTTCTCATATCAGATTACCACAATCTTCAATCCATTAGCGATATCGCCCCCAGTTTGAAAAAAAAAAAAGTCAAACTTATTGTGTCAATTATTTTAAGTACATATAAAAAGGATGGATATGTATGTTACATGCAGAGTTCAACGTACATATCTTTGGACATTTCCCAATGCACAAACGGAAATGCAATTTGTGGTGCATATGAGTAGAAGTAACTGATTACACACTCTGTTGGTGAAATGAGTAATGAATTTTCTCTAAGTCGCCGGGATGAAAATTTGCTGGGTTTCTTCTACCGAATACACCTGCGATATATATAGGATTGGAGAGGTGAATTTACTTTGGAATTTATAGGAGGATGGAACTTGAATGTTATTTCCTAACTCTTTGTGTGTTCGTTTGTATTTTTGAGAGAGAGAGAGAGAGAGAGAGAGAGAGAGAGAGAGAGAGAGAGAGAGAGGAGAGAGAGAGAGAGAGAGAGAGAGAGAGAGAGAGAATCATAAGTGATTTTCAAGTATGTGGTGGAATATTATTTGAGTATTTTTAATAGTTGAGGTATTTAACAATGTTTTTGTCATAGTCCAGCCAGGGCACCAGCCACCCGTTGAGATACTACCGTTAGAGAGTGATGAGGTTCTTTGACTGGCCAGACAGTACTATATTGGATCCTTTTCTCTGGTTACGGTTCATTTTCCTTTTGCCTACTCATACACCGAATAGTCTAGCCTATTCTTACATATCCTCCTCTGTCCTCATACACCTGACAACACTAAGATCACCAAACAATTCTTTTTCTCTCAAGGGGTTAACTACTGCACTGTAATTGTTCAGTGGCCACTTTCCTCTTAGTAAGGGTAGAAGAGACTCTTTAGCTATGGTAAGCAGCTCTTCTAGGAGGACACTCCAAAATCCAACCATTGTTCTCTAATCTTACGGTAGTGCCATAGCCTCTGTACCATGGTCTTCCACTGTCTTGGGTTAGAGTTTTCTTGCTTGAGGGTACACTCGGGCACACTGTTCTATCTTACTTTTCTTTCTCTTGTTTTGTTAAAGTTTTTATAGTTTATGTCGGAAATATTCATTTTAATGTTGTTACTGTTCTTAAAATATTCAAAGTTTTTCTTGTTTCCTTTCCTCACTGGGCAATATTCCCTCTTGGACTCCCTGGGCTTATAGCATCTTGCTTTTCCAACTAGGGTTGTAGCTTAGCAAGTAATAATAATAATAATAATAATAATAATAATAATAATGATAATAATAATAATAATAATAATAATAATAATAATAATGAATTAGAGCTATTGCCATATTTTCTCCACAGCAAAGGCTAAGAAGCTGGTTACAGTTGTACTTTTTGAAGGGTAGTGACAAAACTTTCAGAATAGCAAGACCTTGGGAGTAAAGACAGACTAGAAGGATAGGAAGTGTAGCACCAAAACAGGTGTCAATCCTTTGCAGGTAGATTATAATACTGTAGCCGGATGTAATAAGACATGGCCTCTGTTGGAGAATTATTTATATTCTGTCATTTGTTCCAGGAAGTCGTTAAGAAGTACTTATCATCCTAGGTTGATGATTGTCATGTTTTACTTTAAAATCTTATAAAGCGGTTGACGTCAATTTACTTATATAATGAATTTTCAATAACGCAGATAATTACTTTGTTTGACAACCATCCTAATTGTTAGTTTTTTCCTCATCACATTATATTAGTACTTTGCAATAGTGTGATAGTCTATTGAAACATATGCCTTTGAGCTGGAATACTAATTGAAAACGTACCACCCAATTCGTTCTGTAACCATGTAACCAACCAAACAGAGCGAATTGGGAAGAAATGGAATATGGCAGATTTTCAGTTAATTGAAACACCTAAAGATTCCGGAAAATAATCTTATAGATAATCATGCCCATGGCGTGATATAATTTCATTATTGCATCTTGTTTAAAAAAAAAAAAAAAAAAAAGCTTCCCACTATTTCTTCTTCTTCTTCTTCTTCTTCTTCTTCTTCTTCTTCTTCTTCTTCTTCTTCTTCTACAGTACAAACTGGTAACACAGATTTTACAGTAGAACGCTTTCTTTTAGATTTCCTGGATATCTAAATTAGCATGATTAACTTTAGATATCAATCTTTGGCGATTTTGGGTCTAAGTAATTGTTGATACTAGGCAGAACTTATTCAGTTATCCAACTTAGCTAATGAATTTCGAAGTATTTCTGTTAAAATCGTAGTGTACGCTGAAATACATCTAAATGTGGCCATTTTCGTATTCGGTATTCTGCATTGTTTGCTGCTTTGAAATTTGAATAATTTAGAGTCAATTTATTTTGAAAATAATTTTCATTTCATTTCCAGTGTGGTTGCTTTTCCGGGGTAAAGATGCCTCTGTCCTAAAACCAAAACGTGATGTACCAAGAATTATAGATAAAATTGTAATAATCCCCTCATTTTAAAGTAATTTTCACTGTCAGATTCAAAGTAAGCTCTCTCTCTCTCTCTCTCTCTCTCTCTCTCTCTCTCTCTCTCTCTCTCTCTCTCTCTCTCTCTCTCTCTCTCTCTCTAGTAAAATAAAAAGTCCATGCAATGTGTTATTATCCTGCACAGAGAAGTCAAATCTATTCTGATATGCTGCCTTAAATATCGTGAAGCAAAGCAGATTCCCGATGAAGAGGTCAACGGTATCAGCATTGTGGGGAACATCAAAGTAGCCGATGCGGTAACGTTGCTGACTGGTGAACGCCAGATTGGGGTTCGAATCCCGTTCAAACTCGTTAGTTCCTTTGATCTCTACAATCTCGCCATAATTGTAAGCCAAGGAGGCGGGTTTTGGGGAGCTTCTAGGTCTTATCTGCTTACTCAGTAGCAGCCCTTGCCTGGCCTTCCTTGGTCCTAGCTGGGGTGGAGAGGGGCATTGACCTAGTTGCTATGGCAATGTCACTGTCCCTTGCCTCTGCCATTCATGAGTTGTCTTTAAACCTTCAAATGTTTTTTAGTTCAGGACATCCCACTCTAGCAGGAAATGTTTATCCTGTAGATTTTCATTTAGGTGTAGAAAGGTACAATTGCAAATAATGTCCGCTAACAATGCATCTGCATATGTAGACAGTTTTATAACGCCACTTAATAGCCTACATAAGACAGATATACCAGAACAACCGTGTAAATTCCAACTTTCTCTTCCATTAGATCAGATCCTTCTCATGGCAAATGACAAATAAAATTAAAGTGGTAACCGAGGAGAGTAATACTATGTTAGTGCAGTGAAGTCTTCCTTAGGGCATCCTGGTAACAACAGTGAGACCCTACAAGTCCAGGTCGCAATAAAAACCTTATAAAGTATAGAAGTTATGCATTCCACCGCCGGCCTCACATTTTAAATCATTACGTCTTAGCACAGGAATTTTGATTGACTTGATGGTACACAAGCAACTGCTGAGTGTCTTTGATCATTGGGTGCCAGTAACCATATGAAATTGTAGCACCAGAATGGCGTATAGAGCAATTGAAATTTTTTGTAGGTAGAATTTTTTTTTTTTTTCTGAGTAAAAACTGATGTCATCATGTAGTGCTTTAAAGTGACTATTTCTTAGTCATGTTTATTGCATTCCATGTTAGCTAGCGGAGTTTTACATGTTCTCTTTATTAGCTCTCAGGATAAACTATGCATATTTTATATGTACGTGTATATTTCATTTCAATTGAACATTAAAAGATGAATGTATTTTAGGAAGATTTATTTCGGTCATTATTTCTATTTTGTGCAGGCATGATGTTCATTTATTACCTTATATGTAAAATCATGAATAAAACAATGAAACAAGTCGACTGGTTAAGTTAGTAATTAGAGGAAAGATTGTTAACGGAGATAATCTTTTTCGTATGGATTTTCCGGAATATCCTTTTCTCGTGCATTGGTCCATTGGTCATAACCTCCCAAAAATTT
>NC_090765.1:10587876-10615376 GCF_036898095.1 Palaemon carinicauda | reverse complement strand
TCTGGGGCGATAATAAAAGTGAGGTTATGGCGTGGGAATGAGAGTGACATATGGAGAAACCCCATTTTTCGAAAGGAAAGCAAGAACAAGCGAGTAATAAAATATTGCCCTCGGGGTCGGGGTAAGGGTGACCTGGCCGGCCATTAAACTCTTCCGACATGAGGATTTACCCCTTGGTGAGATGTGACATCTTTGATAATGGTGGGATTCAACATTCCTTTTGTTATGATACCACCAGTAATGGTGTTGATGGTAGTCAGGTAATCTTTACAAATATTGGTGGTTACATTATTCTAGAACGAAAGAAGTGTTGAACAGAAACTATGCTATATTCACTTAGTAGTGTTATTTTTTATCTTATATAAAGGAAAATGTGATACAAATGGTTGTAACGGCAGTAGTGATGTTTTGAAATGTTCCTTAATTAAACTAATACCCAATGTAATACTGTATGCTTATGTGTTTATAAATGTTTATTATAAGATTTTTGTTCATAGTATATAGTTAACAAAAAACTCGAGTCACCCGTTATAAGCTTAATTTTCCTCGTTCTCAATGTAAGAAATCCAAGTGTTTGTAAGTGGTATTGCGCAAGCGCCCAGTATTCTTCACCATAGTGTTATATCACCATATTTCAACATATTGTTGTTGCTGTTACTGAAGATGAATTTTGTTCCTTAAATTGTGTTTTCACTTCTTAGACAGTTGGGCAATTCTTCCACACTCGCCCCTTGTCATCATAGGTGGCATTGATCTTATATCCCCTATAAGCGGCGCCATTATTGGTTGGTCTTTGCAGTGTCCCTTGGGCCCATAAGTGCCCCCGCTTTTTACCCTTCTATTCCACTTCCATTCCCGCTTTATTTCTTACTCTGCATCCTTTCGGCTTTTACTTCTTAGACTTTCCCTCATTTGCACCTCGGCACTGAATGGTCTCCCGACCCTAGATCCAGGCTGTACATTATGTCCTAAATTCATAGAATTACAAATAACAATCGTTAAATTTCTAGTTGTTCTGTCTTCCGAACAAATTTTTCCTCTGAAATTCTGGCCATGTGTGCATGACAGCAATACAGTTTTATAACTGTTGCCAGTAGTTCTAGTGTCGTCGTTATATTCATTAAGAAGTAATTCTGTATGTTTTTTTTATCTATGAAATTTTACTCTCGTTTTATTATAGCCAAAGCATCTCTAAAATACTGTTATGGATATATTTCTTATCATTATCATCACGCAAAAATATTATGGATCTTTTTCTCAGCATTTTCATCACGATAAACTATTACGGATCCTTTTCTCAGTATTATCATCACGAAAAAACTATTGTGGATCTTTATCTTGGCAGTCTCATCACGAAAAAATATTTTGGAACTTTTTTTCATTATTCTCAAATCACAATATTACTTACATTCTGATGGCATTTCTTCTCTATATACTGTATTCCCTTTCATTCACACATACCGTCTTAATTTCAATTTGCCTCAAGTAATGATTTGTTATGCTATTTTTTACCATGTTTATTTGATGATATATGTCTTACGCAGCTGCATTCCGAGTCGAAAATACCCAGCCCTTTTAGGTTATTTTTAGGAGTTTTGCACGTTTCGTTCTCTCTCTCTCTCTCTCTCTCTCCTCTCTCCTCTCTCTCCCTCTCTCTCTCTCTCTCTCTCTCTCCTCTCTCTCTCTCTCTCTCTCACCTAGATAATTCACTGAATACAAGTCTGCAACTCACATTCTCTCTTCAGTTGTACGCAGAACATCATTCATGATAAGTTGTACCTAAGCGGTGCGAATTATGATTGATGTCAAGTAACAGGTACATTTAGGATAAAGAAGTGTAAGTTATGATTATGCAGAGGAAGTTTTGAAGAATTGCTTGCAATACGGGCAGAGTAAATTATGTAGTACACCAGTTAAATGCTGGTGATTATGGTTTCGCCAGTTAGGTATAAATGCTAAGAATGTTAATGAACAAACACTAATGGGGTACTTTTTTATTTTTATTTTGAAATATGATTAGATCTTGCAATGAGTAAAGAAGTCACAGTGGTGATAACTAATTTGTATATTTTAGAAAAAAATATTTGATTTGCAGGAGTAAAAATGTCAGTCAGTCATTTTGAGGCGTTATTGGAATAATTTTTCTAATTGGTTTTTACGACTTCATATTTCAATATTTACGAAAGATATTTTTCATCTATTCATCTTACCCTTATGATTTTGTTTAGAATATTATCATTTATAATTCCTCCACGTACTTGAAAAAATTTCTAGCTACGATATTTAGGATACTTATAGTTTTGAAGAATATTTATGTAGACATTTCCATACTGTTTATTTGTTCCCTTTTTTTAAATTTCAATAGAATTTTAATCCAATTTTGTAAAGGCTAGATATAATAAGTGCTAACTACAAGCTAAAGGAATTCCTTTATATATTTCTATTTAGATTCTTTTAATGTATGTTCCTTCCGCCATCCTGTACTTCTCTTATTTGGTTATAAATGTTATTAGTTCCAGATTGGACCCTCTTCACTCTTGCTTTGTACACTTAACGGCACAATTTACTTTATTTATCGCTATACCTTTGGTGATTCATCATCCACTTCCTTTTTTGGTAGACGAGTTTGTTAGTGGACACCTACAGTAGTTGCTGAAAATCGTACCTAGCATTTGTCCATATGTTTGCTTTCTATATTGTAAAGACCACATGGTGCTTATCTAAACTGTGAGGGATTGCCACGAGTTTGCATTGAATGTACATGGTAATGACTACATATGTATACAGTCCTCTGAACTTGGAGCCTGTGACAGTGAAATGACTTTTGAAAAATTTGAAAGCTTTTGAAAGTGTTCAACTCATCACAGGTTTTCGTGGGATCAAAGGAATGCAGATATATAGTTACACGACTGATACGCGATGCGCACGGTGTTACGTATCTGTTGTTAGTGACATGAGTGGGATAAATAAGTTACAATCGCAGGACGAATGGGGTTTCCGGGGATTATCCCTGAACGACCTAGGGGGTCCATAAAAAGGGATCGGGTCGACAGTATATTTGAAGCGATTCGTAAGGGAAGCCAATAGTAATATTTCCAAATATTCTAGTATGTTGAAAGTTATGTGGTTCTGATATCTAAATTTAATTCTTGATTAATTGTATATAATACTTTTTTAATTGTTTTATGATTATTTGCTTTTCATATAATATTAAAAAATGGTCAAACGTTCTTTTGCATTTTTATAAAAAACCGTTTTACGGGTACGGTATGATTAAGTGAGACCTGGTACATCTTTATTAGAGATACTCTAGAATTAAGTATATTATGCTTAATTATAGTTAATATAAGAATTAATTCTGGATAGGCATACAGTAGACATATAGCAAAATCCCAATTGGGCATTCATTTCAGAATTTTATAAGCCCTCTATTAGATGAAGATAGGCTTTTAAAATAAGCTTTACAGATATTTGTACCTAACTTTAGAGTAACATATGAAATCGACAATAAAACGTGTTATTCGAAGTTGAGTTGGTTTAGGAAAATATTAATGAAACACTGAAATCCAATTATATCATATACTGGTTATCTTTTTGGTCGAGTTACAATTCATGCAGTTACGGCATCAGTCGTCCCTAGGTAAAGCTGGTTTGAACCTCCCTTAAAATGTCTTACCAGATTTCTGTGATATGTACCGAAATCCACGAAGCCAACAGTAGCACACGCACTGTGGTAAACAAAGAAAAACCATAGAATTCCAAGTGACAAACGAGTTTGAACAAGCAAAGAAAACATTATTGGTAGATGCGTCAGATGTAAGAAAATCGTTCGCATTTCGATGCCCGCTGAGGAATGTGGTAAAGTTTTAGTTTCTCTCTCGAAAAGGAAAAATAAACAGCACGATGGAGATGTTCTCTGAAAATGGATGAAGAAATGTGGAATTTTTTAACAAAGAGAACAACCTATGCAGAAAGAATATAGCTAAGAAATAAGGATATTTTAATTTTGAAATGAGTTAAGGCTACTGACGTGATTGCTGTTGTCGTATGACATTAAAGTTAAAAAGATGGTCAGCGAGATTAAAAAAGGAAGAAATGCTAATAAAAGGTAAAAAGCTCACAAATGGTCGTAGGTAGGGGCCTAAGGAACTCAACAAAAAAACATTTAGTAACGCCTTAGATGGAATTACGGCACAACCCCCCTACAGAGATTTCTTCAATGTAACTTAATACGAAGCGGATAATTGGTATGTCCAGTATATGTTATTTTATTTTTTGAACAGTGACAGAGATTATTTATTATGGGAAACACATGTCTCGCCTTAACAAATAATGGGCATACGCACCCAACATGAAAAAAAAGATGGACGTGTATTGCTGCAATGTTTTGCCTATCTCACAAATGGCAAATGACAGTTATTTAAATTCCCTAGAATATTTTACTGCTGTTTCATCACTCAAATATGCTAATAAAAAGCAAATGGTAAAATTACAGAGGTTTGTATGAAATGGATGAATTATTTTTTTCGAAAGTGTGCTTTCTTAATCATTCTCCAAAAACAAATATATGAAAGGACGACGGTTAACTTGACAGTCGTTTTGGGGCCAATGAAGTCCTCCAGCTCAGGCGTCCTTTACAAAGTAGTCTTTGTTCTTCCAGAAAGCCAAGTCCATTCAAAACATCCGGACATGGGGAACAAATAAAATCTAAACATCCCTCGCTCTTGTCCTCAATTGATTAGATTCTTGTCACTGGATCTCCCTCTTTGTGTCAAAGTCTTCGCCACAATGGACATTAGATCCTAAATCCTTCTTTTATGGAGTGTTAGCCGCGTAACCATTTCTGCTGGAAAGAGAGAGAGAGAGAGAGAGAGAGAGAGAGAGAGAGAGAGAGAGAGAGAGAGAGAGAGAGAGAGAGGTATTGAAGTACAGTAGGTGAAAGTAAGGATTATCAAAGTATTTGCTTAAATGGAGAAATTGCGTTGTTATTGATACCCATGTCTAGTTGAAGCACAGCTGTTAAGCACTTTTGCCATTATTGTGGAAACAAAAAAAGGTCATTGAGGGAAACAGACCTCTATTTATTGTCCTCTTGATGTACAAAACATCCTTTATCCCTTTTTATCTCTTCTTTACATCCTTAGCCCCATACTGGAACACTAATGATAAATATGCCGAGTAATTCGTAATGAATATAATGGAGTTGAAGGGGAAAAGGAAGAAAATTATTAAATCGTTCTTCTTCTTGTCTCTCTATTATTACCTTGCTTTGAAAGACGGAATTCATATTAGAATTATTATGATTTCATTTGTCATAATATTATTCCATGACGTTGATATTTCGTTTGGTAATTTCTCTTACTCTCCCACTCATTCATATTTTATGCCTAGAATAAAGTTTGCATTTTAAAAGATTTAATCATAATATTATATATATATTATATATATATGATATATATATATTATATATATATATATATACAATATATATATATATTTTATTTTATATTTATATATATATATATATATATATATATATATATATAGGCCTTCCATAATATATATATATATTTTATACAATATATATATATATATATATATATATATATATATATATATATATATATATATATATATATAATTTGGGTCCATCGCGGTCCTTAGAAAATTCTAACAATTCCCAAACCGGTAGTGTAAGAGGAAGGATGACCCCGAGTATTATAGGGAAACAGAAGACAGGCCGACAGATGGTGTCAACGAGGGAAAGAGGCGACTCTATTATCTCTTCTGTCCCACCGGAAACGGCCATTTGACAAAGCCACAACTATGTCGTCGGTGGTAGAACAAGGTGGCCAACCATGCTAAACAAGCCATTAAGCCGGGGGGGTCGCGCCCTCTGGTGCGAAGCGGGTCAAATCGGGTCAAATATGGCTTTACACCCGGATCGCCTTAAGGAGGAACTCTTCCAAAAACAACTTTTCTAACGTTAGGTCAGAGGTGTGTGTAGGGATGGATATAACTAAGGGAGGGGGGAGTTCATCACATATAAAGGAAGACTATACAAGAGTCTTCGAAGAAGTATTTGAATTCACTAAAAGGCTGCTACACGAGAATGGAGAAATTAACAGATCATGAAGGCTTCAAAAACCAGATCAAGAGACAGTAATGAGATGGGGATGGGTGCTAATAGCTTTTGTGAAGAGGACAAAATATCATTAAAAGGAGTTCTTTATGCGTGTTTTGTTTACGACTAAAGGATTTTCTTTCGTGAATGGAAAGTAAAGGGAAGTTTCATGCTTAGGGAGTCATTGCTAAAGATTTTTATTAATTTGTTTTGAATTTTTGGTTCATGAAGATTTGATTTTGTTACTTATGGCTTTAGCGTCAGGAAATCAACTGCATTTTATTTTTTCATGATCTAGGGAAAACAACACTCAATAGGTAATGGCTAGTAATGTATTTTATTCTATCTACAACTTTATATTAATCAGCTTTTATTTAATCTGCATTCAAATTCGATATGCTGTGTTTGCTTATTATCGTCCCCTGCATTATAATCAATATAGAAAAACAAGAATGAATGATAATGTAAAAGTACAGATGTGATCGGTCCACGAGTTAGACAAATATCTAATTAAATTGCTTATTAAAAACACATTGTTATTACCAACAGTGGGTTACTTGGGAGTCTTAGCAGCTTTAATCTTGAACCCCCACTTACATTTGCTTTATATCTGCCTACTTTACCTCTGTTCGTGCTTCATATCTCCCATCTTGCTGCCCAATCCCTTCTAACTTTTACAACATAGTGAAACTTGATGGTTTTACCCTAGATGCATGTAGGCGCTGAAGAACCTCAAAGGCCCTCAGTATACACACTAGCCATGATAAAAGTATCATAGTGATAATATTCGTTTTGTTTTTTACTCATTGTCATATAAATGCAGAATTAAAGTATAACAGTGACCGTACAAAATAATTACAAAAGTTGGAATTGCAGTGAAAGAAATGATCGTCGGAACAGGAGTAAACACCAGTTATAGTGTTAACGTTATAAACTATTATAATGCCAATATCGTTAATACTAAATGCCTATAGCAAGAGAAAGGTAATAGGCTATTGATAAGGAATGATTTAGAAAGAAACACCTTGTCCAGCGAATTAATGAGGATGATATTAACATGTGTGAAGACTCACAGTAATTGAAAATAGTACGGATATTTCTAGCAGCACTAGACCTATTAAGAGTATCAATTAGGCAGATGATAAAACATAAAGGAATTTATAATTGCAATGAAAAATATAAAATAACTATGGGAAAATAATAATCATCAGAAGAGTTGCAGTCTGAAAATGTTAGAAAGGACATTTTTCTCAATATAATCGATAGTAACTGAATTACAAAAGAGAACACACACACCCAGCCAACACCTCTCCAATCTTCGGGTTTTGTTTAACTTCACTTTGTAAAATAGATGGAATCGTTGGGCTGTTGCTACTTTTGGGTCTAACATATTTTCATCGCCGATTTTCCAAGATTTAATTTAATTTACTCAGTATGGCTAAGTGGTTTGTTGTGTTTGAAAGCTATTATTGACTACAGAAAAGCGTCTCAATGTTATAGATTCGAGAATATGTGTTTTGGTTTTACATTGGGAAATACTGTTCTTTAAGGATTTTACAAGCACCACGGTGTGTACGAGACTCCGAATTATCCATTTTTCAATGATGCATTTTTTGTAACCTCTCATTTATATATATATATATATATATATATATATATATATATATATATATATATATATATATATATATATATATATATATATAATGCATATGATATATAATTTATGTATATACAGTATGTGTGTAAACATATCTAGTATAGTAAATATTTTTGGTCCTTATATATTACTGCTGCAACATGCTATTAAATATATTTGGTTGTTTAAAAATTTACAGAGAGAGAGAGAGAGAGAGAGAGAGAGAGAGAGAGAGAGAGAGAGAGAGAGAGAGAGAGAGAGAGAGAGAGAGAGAGCGCGCGCATCCTGAATGTTACCCTTAACTGATTTTCATCTTCCTATAATGTCATTATTGTCAACTATTTGGTCTATAAAATAGCGTCCAACATTTCCTCCTGTTACGTTTGTAAGTTATCTTTTTTTCGGCGGACCATGAACTCACAGAATATGCTGGTTTCTATGCATTACCTTATTTTCGTTGGAATAAACATTTTTTTTTCAATATTATTAAATAACATTTCTCATTTTATAGCAACGAGCATTATTGCACATCGTATATACATGGAACGTTGGTGGATGTAACTGCCATTATTTCATAGTATTCAATCTGTTTGTTTTATTTATATTTTCTGGGCAGGTTCTCATTCGAGCCCCCGAGTTCTTACACAGATTCTATTCACTATCGCAATCAGACTGCCATTGTGAATATAGATAATTCAAGTCTTCACTGTACGCATTTACTGATTTTCAGTTCTGATATTGTGTCTGCTGGTACCTTTTCCTCGTCCAGTCGAAGTGATCTGTTGTTTATGAATTGCTTTCTCAATCTCATTCTCGGTTGTTATTTAATATTGAAACCTTTTGCTGTGTTGAAGGAAATTTCTCTCTTTATTTTGTTGGAATTCCGTAGTTTTACTTGTTTATGTTTTTTTCATTTGAGGCCACACACTAAGAGGAAGAGGGATGTATCCCAAAAGAATTTATCTATAAATACATACATACGCATTTATATATGTATATGTGTTTGCGTTTTTGCATGCTTGTATATTACTATTCAATATGTATTAGTTTATGTTGTATTCCTTTTATTGCAGACTTTCAATTCTGTGGAAGCCTATAAGGAAAGTTCATGCATTTTAACGTGCTTTATAAGAGTGGATGCTCACTAATAATGATGAAATTAAAAAGGATCATGATAACGTTGTTGTGTAACATGAATCCAGTTTCTTTAATGTTCTTTGGTTACTTCTCTCCATGATTGAAAAAAAAAACATAATTACTGTTACATAGTATTTAATAGGCATGTCAGAAGTTAATTTACTTTATATATTGTTATTTGCGTTTCTGTGGTATGGAAGGAAGTTGGTATATAGTAGGCTCTTATAGTTAGCTGCTTTTATTTCTCCATGAATGTATCTGTATGTTTGAGTGTATGTAGATAGGATACTTAAGCTTGTTTGTTTGTTTGGATGAAAAGTAATTTTTAATCATAATAAAATTTGATGCTGCGAATAACGTGAAGGAAAGCATGTCTATATGTAATTGCTTTCCATAAAAAAGTATTCTGTGAACTCCTTCAATACATAGAAAGAGCAACCTTTCCTTTTTAAGCTGTTATTCTATTTTTATCTTTAGTAAAAAAAAAAAAAAAGGTCACCCACTTCTGCTACCCAGATTGAACTCCCTGATTTAGTTTATCGATTAGCCTGAGTTAACCCGTTTAGAACCAATAATCCTATAGAGTCAACAAATAACTCAATTACCTGCCTTGCTATCTACATTAATTAGCTCAGCCTGGAGCTAACAAACACAAACAGATAGACAGGTAGTTGTAGACTGGTATCAGTGTTGCGAACAAATGAACGTTTGCGAAGG
Organism: Palaemon carinicauda; assembly: GCF_036898095.1. Classification (NCBI taxonomy): domain Eukaryota; kingdom Metazoa; phylum Arthropoda; class Malacostraca; order Decapoda; family Palaemonidae; genus Palaemon; species Palaemon carinicauda. The sequence goes on along the minus strand of NC_090765.1, from coordinate 10,605,759 downwards.
ACTTCACTGGGAGAGGGTTAGGCGTCCCATGCCATGAATCCATTACTGGGCATTAACAAATGTCCAACAAAGCGAAATGGCTCCTGTAACAGGTCATTAGGACGGTTGGCCTTCGAGTAATTTTGCTTATGGTAGAGGTCATGAAGGGTCACGGTGTAGTTTTGAAGGTATTGTTTGGGTTCAATATTTACTTTCGCTCACAGTAATAGGCGAACTATATTTAGATATGTCTTACTGTGAACATTATATTTTTTCTTAATAATAGACATCCTTCTACAAATATGTTTGTGTTTGTAGTTAACAAGGATTCTGGAATTTTCACATCACAGATGTATCCGTTATTTACAGATATGCATTAACAGTTCACGCTTCAAAATATCCCTATTTTTTTACCAAATTTTTAAAAAATTATAAGGCCAAGGACTCTTTCCTACTTCCTTCGTATTATTATTATTATTATTATTATTATTATTATTATTATTATTATTATTATTAATATGATTATTATTATTATTATTATTATTATTATTATTATTATTATTATTATTACTACTACTACTTACGATTGACGTTAATTCCTCGAAATAGTCTATTTATGAAATAAGTCATTTACAGAGAAAATCTAGTTCATTTCGCGATAATTTCCCATCTATAATGTTTTGCCTTTCATATAAGCATGGATTTGCCAATATATGTTTGATTAATGGTTCACATTAAGAAATTATTATCTTACTACAATTCACAAGTTCTGCTTCCAGATGCATTTCCTCAATATCACTTGGCTGTCACTTCTAACATTGAAACTCTTACACTTCATAACGCTTGTTTGGTTAATATTTACAATTATGAATTTCCTCACAATAGAAACGGAAATGTTTGATCAGTGTTGGTAGACAGAAGCGATACAGATATTTAGTGCACCATGAATAAATTATAATCGTATATTATAGTACTATAAGTTTTACCTATGAGAACCAGTGTTAATGGAAAGTGTGCATTCTAGCAGAATTTTCAGACAAACTGCATATCGCGGAAAAACAATTGGCAGTGTTTTTGTTTTATATATATGTTATATATATATATATATATATATATAATATATATATATATATATATATATATATATATATATATATATACAGATATATATATATATAATATATATATATATATATATATATATATATATATGTATATATATATATATATATATATATATACGGATATATATATATATATATATATATATATATATATGTGTGTGTGTGTGTGTGTGTATATATATATATATGTGTGTGTGTGTGTATATATATATATATATATATATATATATATAATATATATATATATATATATATGTATATATTTATATATATATATATATATATATATTATATATATATATATATATATATAATATTTATTTATATATATACACTTATATATATTTATATATGTATGTGCTGTAAATATATGTGTATGTGCGTGCTTGCGCGTATATTTTAATACATGTATGTAGCCAAGTAAAGGCTATGATAATGATATTATTAAGGAATGTTTACGAAGTTATTATTATTGTTGTTTGTGTTGTGTGTGGTGGTAGTTGTGTTGCTATATATATATATATATATATATATATATATATATATATATATATATATATATATATATATATATATATATATATATATGTATATATATATGTGTGTGTGTGTGTGTGTGTATATATATATATATATATATATATATATATATATATATATATATATATATGAATATATATATTATACCTATATACCTGTGTGTGTGCTTGATATGTTAATACATATGTATTTAGCCATGTAAGGGCAATGATAATGGTATCATTAAGGAATGTTTGCGAAGTTATTATTATTGTTGTTATTAGTGTTGTTGGTGGTGGTAGTAGTGTTGTTACTACTGGTGTTCTGTTGTTGTTAATGTTGTTGTAAACATTACTATTTATTTTACTGAAATAAGCAAAACAAGGATTTGAAAAAATAAAAATTATATTAAGACTCATCTAATTAGAGACCATGATAAGTTTTCCAGCAATGTCTGCAAGAAAATGACGGTGTTTTCCCCATTTTCCAGAAAATGTATTCTCTCCTTCGTTCTGTCATCATGTGTACCTAATAGGATGTTTTCTCTGACCTGTTCCTAATTAATGAACTGGATCTTTTTGATGTAAGCCTTATATCACTAATTAATTACATTGCAAAAGAGGTGAATCTTATAAAGTTCATAAAGAGTCCAAAAGTTTGCTTGATTAGTTTTGCTCGGATGTAAGGTGCTCGTTACAGTCTTTTCTCATTTTCTAAGTCATTTTTGTAGTTTTTTTTTTCTTTTTTTTTCAAAATGGTTCTTTGAATTGTTAATCAAAATTAATTAACTTACTGGGAACTTCTTTGGTTGCCGATTTCCTGTTAAGAAACAACAAAATAAGCAACATGAAATATACCTGTTTACGTTTTCCCAGGCTTTTTCTTAATGTTTTCTGTTTTTCTGTAATATTTTGTTTTAAAGTAGCGCTATCCGCACTATTACGATTATATATTATAATAATAGTTCAAATTGTCATATATAGTGGAAGCTTCAATAGAATTGCAGTAATAGAAAAAGAAGGAATATCTTCTCCGTATCTGTCTATAGATGGATAATGAGGATAACTCTAAAGATAACGAATTAAATCTTTGAGCCTTATTTCCCTTGTATATTATTTTTTATTGTTATTATATTTATGCATTTAGAGTGAGTGTGTCTGTTATTGCTCCGGTGAGTTGAAAGATGCTTCAACGCTTGGCCTCAGCTTGAGAGTTCAAACTTGCTCTATTCATTTTTGCATTCTAACACAATGCTTTTGTAGTATTTAAGATCATTGTGTATAATATGCCTGATATTTTAATTCATTGGATGTATTAATCCGAAGCTCAACGGAATGTGTCCGAAGATATCTGGCGAGGTTACGAAGGCGTGATATTTTGCATCCTCTACATTTTTTTTTTTTATTTCATATTCTTAAGATCGTTTTGCATTTTCACAAAAGATTTACTGCCTATAGTGGACAGCTTTTCTTTATTCTTTTGCTGATATCTACTATTGTCCCAAAAATCTCAAGTAAAGTTAGACCAGTTTCTTTTTATTAACCTTTCAGGTACATTGAAAAGTAGTGGGGTTGGTGGGGCAGGAGGATTCCAAAATTCCCAACATTTATGATGATTTTGGTTTCATATTTACTTGTGATTTTTTTGTGGAAATAATTGGTAGGACCAAGATTTAAAGGAATTTCATACTTTTCGAACATCTTTTTGTAATGTTTGATAATGTTGTGTTTTTAAATCAATTAACAGATGCATAACAGAAACCGGTGATTCAAATGTACTCTTGAAAATTTGCCGTAGAAATCGGTAAAAATCCTGGAATAAATGTTGCCAGGCATTTACCGTTTAAAAAAAACACGGATATATTGACGTAAAGTAGTGATATTACGGTCACCAACCTGTAAAATATAACAACAAAGTATGGTAAAATTACGGTCGCCTGTATTTACTAAAATACGGTTGAGAACAATATATTATTACGGAGAATTTCCGATTAAAATTACGGTTTTTTAAGTGTATAAATACTATAATGATCATTAATATTTGGGTGTCAGTGATTCGGGTTTTCCTAGAGATTCTTATGTCCTACTAACAAATTTTTTAACGATATAAATTTCTTAGATGATAAAAATGATAATAATTGTTACTGAAAGTAATACACAAACTTCAACCACTCACTTGCATGTTTGTTCATATAGCCGTTTTCATATTGCGACTCCGAATTGTTATAGTCAGAAAGGATGAAATTCGAAGTGGCTACAACACCCACTCATCTCCACTGTTAATTCGCTTTGAAATTTGGAAAATTATGGAGAAAATTAAAATAGGAAGATAATTCCGAAAGATTTTTCTTCATACTAATGTCTTTGTTATTTTTAAACAGCAACATTGTTGTTTTATAGGTATTTATGATATTTGCTTTTTCTTTACGATATTTTGATTTTCATGTGGCATATATATATACATACATATTATATATATATATATATATATATATATATATATATATATATATATATATATATATATATATATCTATATATATATATATATATATATATATATATATATATATATATATATATATATAATTCTGGTAGTATAACATTGTACACCTATTATAAATATCATTACAGAAGTATATTGTATATAGTAAAATAATGGAATTGATAGCGTTTTGAGTATGACATTTACGATTGCTTAACAAGTGAGCAAGAAATCAACAAGAGAGAGAGAGAGAGAGAGAGAGAGAGAGAGAGAGAGAGAGAGAGAGAGAGAGAGAGAGAGAGAGAGAGAGAGAATAACAAAGCGCACACGATCGGATTAGCGCTTGAGTAGTTTTTGCTTGAGGGCGATTGGCGCTTTCCTGTCCTACAGATTGAATCTGTTAATCCGAGCGCTCAGCCGCTAGTCTCCCAGACATGTCCCAGCATGGTTCATTAACTTCGGCAAATATATGGACCCCTACTTGTTTACGCCGTCGAATGGGATAAGTTATTCGGCGTTTTATCAACTACTGACGCGGATTATCGATTGCAAGTGTTCCAGTAGAAGTTTTGTTTGTGTGAAAATGCTAGTCTTTCAGTTGGATAGGCAAAGCAGGTAATAATATAAAAAGTAAGCCTAAAGTAGTTTGTTGATCAAGGATGTTTTTTTTCATATAACAGTACTTTTCTTGTAGTTACAACTCAATATCGAAGGGAACTCTGAATTAATATACAGTATTTTCTGATATTAAAGTTGTTTTTGTTAGTAATAATCGTATATTATTTCACAGTATGATAGAATTATATTCCAGCAAATGTATTAGCCCTGACACCCAACCTCGTTACTTTAGAAATTTAGGAAAATCTTAAGAGGTATTGGCGTTATGCATTCCTGATCAAAGAACTACTGAACAACCATTTTTTTGTTTACCCTTGCCATTTTGTTCCCATTTGAAATAGCAAAGAGAGCTGTATATCTTCTTCAAAGTAATGCAATACATGTGTTAGCATTTAGCTCACGGTGTGCGTTGATAAATTCTCTCTCTCTCTCTCTCTCTCTCTCTCTCTCTCTCTCTCTCTCTCTCTCTCTCTCTCTCTCTCTCTCTCTCTCTCTCTCTCTTATGTATATATTTTAAGAGGTTTTTAAAAGAAGCTTCGTCAGTCACGGTAAAGATTCAGAGGATGAAAAATGACCACGAAAATGCCTTTGGTTTAATTCTTTTTCTTGCCGGAGAAGAAGATTTATTCCTTTGAGTTGCTTTGCAGCGTCATTTTCTCTACGTTACCGTTTGCAAATTAGATTTATTCCGCTTTGTTGTGGCGAAATACATATAGTTTATTTATTTTTTGTTATATAAATGAATAATTCATCCTCGGATGGAATGTTCCACGATAGCCTCAGTGTAAACGCATTTATTACAATGCGTTTTAATTCGAGTTTTCTGATTTCGCTGTTGCTTGCTGTGCGAGAGGTGTGGTCGGGTGAAATATTAATGTTTCAGAATTTAAAACATATTTTTTAGCTGTTATAATATTTGTAATTGACTGGATTTTTACTATTTTATTTTTCAGTTTTAAAATCACCCATAACATATTGACACGAAAATTCAGTTTTACCAGTTAACTGGGAGTCGCTTCCCTTAAAACTAAAAAAGAGCCCATAACCAAGGAAACATTGTTATATTTAATTCTGGTTTTCATAGTAATGATAATTATAATAAAGATAAAAGTAATAATTTTTGCCCAGGGTCAAGTGATACCATCTTCTCATTACCAGTCAAGGTCTTGAGATACAGTTAAGAGAAGTGATATGCAGTATACATGTTTCCTGAAAGATCGGTTGTGCCTCTGTTCATCTGGTCTCTGAAACCGGATGGTAATTTATGGGCTGCCAACGCAAGAGCCCGTGCTTAGCACAAGGCTAGACAATCTAACAAGCAAGAAAGCAAGGAAGCGGATGGTGAAACCTTCTACTAACGTTTCCAGAGGCCGTGTAATAGCGTTTTTTTTAAATAACTCTTAAAATAACTGATGAATTTACATGATATCAAAGCAGGGAGCGCTTCATACAATGGCTTAATTTTGGGAAATACTGTGCATTGCCAATTACGTTTCATTAACTTTTTTACTTAAGAAAATGAAGCTAAAGCCAGTCTTAGCCACCCATACATTCGCAAAAGTCATGACTTCCCTCAGTGACGTTGTTATAACGTTTCTTCCCCTGTACCTCCCATCCCCCGAATTGTTAAACGCCTGTTTAACTTAACTCCATAGATAATTGTCATATGACCTACCCCAAGCAATACGAAATTCTTTGTCAGTAAAAGTTCAGCATATCTAGTAATGTGATTCGTGACTTTAGACTTTACCTAAACACAAGACCAACCTTTTATATCTTACCCACTCACTTACTGTACATTTGAATATCAAGAATGAGACTTATGACAGGAGACGAAAGAAGCCATGCTAACACTACACTTCGCACTTCAAGCGAGTGTTGGTAAAGCAATAGAAATATAGTTTTCTTTAGGTTAAGCCGTAGGACTCATTCTTCCATACAACACAGGTTACTCGATACATCAATTGCCAGGAAGAAAATGACAGAGAGCATTGTTTGATATAATTTATTATATCAATTTCACCAGAGTAGCTTGAATTCCTTAGAAGGTAGAACTTCTAAAAGATGTTTCATATAAGGGCATTGACATCGGCCATTTGATAAATTTTGAAATCATATATATATATATATATATATATATATATATATATATATATATATATATATATATATATATATATATATATATAATTTATATATATATATATATATATATATATATATATATATATATATATATATATATATATATATATGCCTAGCAGTATATTGCAATATATCATGTACTTATTAAAGTCATACTTTTCTTACCGATTTATACTAATTTTCAGGCGGTTTCTTTCTTTCTCTCTGTTGTAAATGGTGAAGTTTCAGCGCAATTGTAGTTTTGCAATGGCGAGGACAAAGCAACATATTTGCCATGACTAAAGTCGAATCTATATGAAATAGTTCAGAGCTACTACTACAACTGCAGCCGATGATTAATTTGGATGTACTAAAAGGGCTCTGAGGTAGGAGTCGAAGTCAGTGAAATTATTTCTGAATCCTGCTCCAGTCTTGCCCCAATAACATCATTCCAAATATACAACTCTCTCAAGGAAAAAAATCGTGTTTTATTTCTACTAATATTTTTATTTTATTTTTTTTATTTTATTTCATTTTTTAGTTGCAAATCTAAAATTTGTAGGAGTCCGAGTAGAATATCTCTCAGTGCGATTCCACACCCCTGTTTTATACCTCTTCTATTATGTTTGATAATTTGTGTTAACCATCTAATCATTATCTACCACCATAAAACATTTTATTGCTCTTCCGGCTCATTTTATATGTGCAGTACAGTCTTTCCTAACAGGGATTTACTCGGTAGCCTAATAACAATTGGAATGAAGGAAAGAAGGCAAGAAGGAAGGGGGGGGGGGGGAGTACTAGGATAGCCATAGGTGTAAACACCGAAGGAGGGTTGGGGGAACCTCTGCGTCACAAGTTACGTGATTAAGTTACACTTCTTCGAAACGCTCTGAAGGAAGGGAAGAAGTTCCTCTTTTTTCTAAGAGTAAACGGGTTAATTAAGCACATCTGTCAATTCATTGTACCACCAATAATTAGGCCAATGTTTGAAACATTCATTGCTGTAGTTTCATGGAAATTCATAAGCCGGTTTGTTAGATATTTTGGAAAAAATACTATTACACGGCCTCTGGAAACGATGGTAGGTGTTTATGAATGCCAGTAGTATTAATTTGAATACTCTTGGTCGTAATAATATCAATGGTAATAGTAGGAGTTATAGTGGAGATGAAAAAATATCAGCGTTACTGATTTTTTTTTTATCTTATTAGTAACCTGATTCATAGACACTTGCATAGACTTCTAGGTGCGATTTGTGCAAATATGAGTTCTGGTGTTACAATATGGCAATATGCAGACAATTTCAGTAACAGATTTTATCGTTTTGAAATTATGAGATATCTTTTTTTATGGTGAATAAACGAAAGATGATGTTAATAAAGTAACTTGTGATGCACATGAAGGTTAGATGAAAGTAGTATTATGCAGTTATTCATGTATAAGAAGACCAGCCTCTGTATTAATATTTTTTCCGCAATGATTACGAAAGATTAAGCCGTATTGTGGTATTCCTTTTGTTTTACTTTATTTGTAGCGCTGTTGGTTCTCTCTCTCTCTCTCTCTCTCTCTCTCTCTCTCTCTCTCTCTCTCTCTCTCTCTCTCTCTCTCTCTCTCTCTCTCTCATGGTCTTAAAACTACTACATATTAAATGATATGAAAGTTAAAATTTTTTCTATTATTTCTAAAAAGTAATACTTTAGCGGCGTTTGTGTAATATCTGACCCTATGCTTAAGGTAAGAGCCTGCCGTAAGACCAGAAGGAAGGTTATTATTATTATTATTATTACTACTACTACTTACTAAGCTATAGTCCTAGTTGGAAAAGCAGGATGCTATAAGCCCGGTGGCTCCAACAGGGAAAATATCCCAGTGAGGAAAGGAAACAAGAAAATATAAAATATTTTAAGAACAATAACATTAAAATAAAAATTTCCTATATACAATATAAAAACTTTAACAAGTGGAAGAGAAATAAAGATAGAATAGTGTGCCTGAGAGTGTACCCTCAAGCAAGAGAACTCTAACCCAAGATAGTGGAAGACCATGGTACAGAGGCTATGGCACTACCCAAGACTAGAGAACAATGGTTTCATTTGGGAGTGTCCTTCTCCTAGAAGAACTGCCTACCATATTAAGACACAGATGTGCAAGGCTTCCTTTAAGCTGCACATTCCTGGTAAGGTTGTTGTAGCATATTGGAAACGACCCTGTCTCGCAATCTGTTGGACGGGAGTTCGAGTCTATAGGTCTACCTGCTGTGTCATCATCAGCCATTGCCTGGCCCTCCTTGGTCCTAGCTTGATGGAAAGAGGCTTCGACGGTTATCATATGCATATGTAGTCGGTCTTTGGGGCATTACCCTGTCTCTAACTACTGCCATTCATGAGAGGTATGCGATGAGAATACCTCGAGTTCCCTGGAAAAAAAATATATAGTTTCATATGTAAATGTACTGGTATACTTCGTAAGTCGCCACCATACGTGATCAATTGCTAGCAAATAGCCAATGGTTTATTTATCACACGATCTAGTGAGTTTTTCAGTTCTTCAGTATTCTCGATTTTGTATCGGAGAGTAACGATATGGCCAGTTTCCATTTACCAGGATTTGCAGGTTTCTCTTATATATATATATATATATATATATATATATATATATATATATATATATATATATATATATATATATATTATGGTCCCTGGTCTGGGCACCAAAAATATATTATATATTACAGCTGGCAAATTACATAACCTCCCGAGTTTCAAACTCACCTGTTTGTTTTTACATAAATCTGTTACACTTGTATATTAACCTAGCTCTGAGAAATTGTATAACTCCCAGATGGCAATACATAAAAACACTGAATATCCAAAGGTCTCTTAATTACACTCAAAACAAAACTGAGTTATTAATTACTTTACTTGAACTATTCAAAACACCCTCTTACTTCGATTTTTTAACAGGGATACGAGAGAGCTCCGTAAGAAATACTGGTGATTGAAATAGTACACACTTTACAAAAATAAATATATCCTAAAAAAAAATTACAACATTAATATAAAAAGAAATTATTACCAAAACGAATCATTTGAAATATAAAATCTGAACAAAACCTCAGACTAAGAAAAGAAAATATTACACGCTGTAAATTATATGATCATTTGACTTGAAATATTAAATCTGAACAAAACGTTAGATTGAGACAAGAAAACATTAAAGTCTGAAAATTATACGATCACTTGACTCGAAATATTAAATCTGAACAAAACCTTAGACTAAGACAAGAAAATATTACACTCTGAAAATTATGTAATCACATGTTTCACTGGAAATTAAATTTTTCACAAATATTTAATCTTGATAACTAATGAAAATAGTTAATAATTTAACACTTTACAGATTAATTACTAAATGAAATTTATATAAAAGTAATTAATACACATACATGTTTTTAGCTCACACGAGGGTTCTGAACAGGTAGCAATAAAGATACTCATTACTGTTTTAATGTAAACTCACAAGGCTAATTACAAAAATTTATAGAATACCAGCAGGTTCAATAACACAGTAAATTTGAAATCACCTTCAAAGTTTCATTAACATTTGAACACACTACACAAGATATATGCTGGGTAAAAACTTATTCACTTTGGAGAGGGCACACACTTGAGGCACTTGCGAGAGAGGTTGTTGGCTCTTTCACTGGGACAGGCTGGATCTCTTCTGAGTCTCTGCTTTCCTATGGGTACATATATATCAACTTGATTATTCTACATCCTTCTAAGTCAGGGGGTTTAGAAGCTTTTGGGCACTGCTTAGCGGGGTAAGGTTGCCAACGATCAAGTTTCAGACAAATACCACCGCACGAGCGAGGCAACTCTCTCTCTCGGCTAACTCAACCCACATCTGTCCTCAAATCATTAAAAAAGAGATAAAACTAACTAGGATTATCGAGATTATTCCAAAACCTCGTAAAAACATAAAAATATTACATAAGCCCTTGTTCATACCTCGTATGGTTCATACAGCATACTTAGAGTACATAAGACTTCGTAAAAAAATACATGTAATAAAATTAATTCTTAACAATAACGTAGATTTACATACACTGACTTGAATAAGAAATACAATGAAATGAACGACGAAAGTCTTATGCAATTTACATACAATTACTTAAACCTACAAGAGAGGAACTCACCTAACGAGCTGGTTATATACCTCTTAAATTCACAAATGAAATACATGAATAAAATATTCACTCTACACTAGATCAGCTTCTTAAGAATATATATATATATATATATATATATATATATATATATATATATATATATGTGTGTGTGTGTGTGTGTATATATTTGTATGTAAGTTGATAGATAGATAGATATAAATCTATGAATTATTGAGATGTTAATAAGTAGGGCTAAATCATTCTCGGTCTTTCACTGTTCCACATGGAAATTCTTGAATTTTGAATTTGAATTTAGCAAATGTAAAAGAAAGCAAGTGACAGAGAATTGAAGAAAAAAGAAATGCTAAGACTCCAAGTAATCTATTATCAAGAATTGTATCTTGCTGATGACCAAGCATGTTATGTCACCAGCATAACTTCAAATTAACACATTGGTTAAATGTCATTCTGAGTAAGAAATAGGGGCCCTGGTTCAACATGAAGATTGGTAATATACAAAGAGATTATTGATGAGTTTCAGTCCTCTTGCTGATCCCTGTGCTATTTTCATTTTGATTATACATTCTTAGTTTAAGTTACTTGGAGAACATTGGTTTAAAATTTATGGATCTTTAGTCTTCTGGTCTTAGGCCGTGATGTCTCAAGTATTTCATATAAAACAAACTCTCATAAAATTACTTTATCATTGTCATTGAATGTTTGAATATTTAAGATTAATTTTACTTTTAGAAACTATGTACTTCATAATTATCACAAACAGTATACCTAGAGAGTCAATGTCTGTAATTCATGTATTTCTTTTCCTCTTGTTACAGAATATTCGATGTTCATGGCGCTGCATAAATGTATTTGGTAAGTACAAAACAATTCATAGTTCTTCTCTTTTATCATAAATTTTTACCTTTGTTATTTTCAGATCCAGAAGCACTCCAGAGCCTATTATATCGAAAGACCTGTTAATGAACACATTTATACTTTAGGATATGTTGTCATTTTTGTTGTATTTTTGGCATTAAATTTGTAATTAACGAACGAATGAAACTTAGGGTCCTTCTCTTCCCTCCGTCATTCTTCCCCTCCACTTTGTCTCACATCTACATGCTCTCTGTTTTTGTGCTAATTCTTATGTGTACATTTCACTAACATCCTTCTCCCTCCCCTTGTACCAAGCTACCTCACCCAAGTGAAACCTCATAACTTAAAAGATTCCCCAAACTGTCAGCTCCGAGATTTTTGGATTCTCGTCGTTGTATGAAAATACAAGAAAATGTTTCCTCTTCGTTCCCCTCCTAGATCGGACAAAGGCCAGGAAAAGACTTTTATTTCGACCCACTGCCAGAGATTTCATTTTGGATGATAGGTGGGGAATAGGTAGGGTGGACGTGGATGGTGAGTTGTGGTATGTAGGGTGAAATGGGTGGGAGAGGGAGAGAAATGGGCGGTGATGTATGGGGATGGCATGATAGGCAGATAGGTAGGGTTGGGTGTATATTGGTGTGGTTGGATAGACTGTAGAGCTAATAGAGAGGAAGGGATGAGGGGAGAAGATGAGGCTATCCAGGATTAAAATATGCCAAGAGGAAACGAAGCTAGTGAACAAGGGGTAATGGGAGAGGGGAGGGGAGAGGAGGCAGGGCATGGTAGTAAGGCTGGTTTTGAAAGGAAGCAAATGATGAAATGGACGTTGTTTATTTGCTGACAGGGATAATGGGGTGGAGAAAAATGGAGGTAGGAGTGGAATAAGTTAAGGAAAACGATAAAAGTAACAGAAAGAGAGATGGTAGGCATTGCCATAATTAGTATACATAGAGCATAACGCAGGCAATTAAGAAATAGAGGTGTGTATCTTTATTGAAGTTATAAACCATCTTTCCTTCTTGAAATGTGACTCAAGATAAGAGGTTTTAATTGCCAGTTCTGTTACAACAACGTAGTCTGATATAATGCTTAGAAGTTATATACTCAGTTTTTCTTAGTAGCAGGAGACTACAGAGAAAAAAACCCACACAAATGTCACTTTTCCATATATACCTTGACTATTTAATCGTGAATAAATCTCAAGTGCAGTTACACTTTCCGAACATTAGTTTTTTTCATAGACCTGTTCAGAGGTTTCACCAACAGCGCGTCGGGTTCTCTTATGCAAGCTGCGCAATTTATACCTATTTTGAAAGCAATCTTACACTTCCTGATAATTAGCCTATAACACTTTCTGCACCTTGATTTAAAGAGAGACCAATTGGAAAAGATAAATAGCAAATTTCGATAAAAAAAAAAATTGTAACTAAGAACTTGATTTGTTGCACTTCATATAAATTTTCGAAATTTACATACCAGGTTGGAGGAGGGAGACTGGTGTAATTCTGGATTGCTCTGTGACTTTAGGTGTTGCAATATTGGACATACTCCTCTCTCTTCTTATACGTCCCTCTCTACCTATCCCCATATATATACATACATATATATATATATATATATATATATATATATATATATATATATATATATATAAATATATATATATATATATATATATATATATATATATATATATATACATATATATATATATATATATATATATATATATATATATATATATATATATATGTGTGTGTGTGTGTGTGTGTGTGTGGGTTTGTTTATGTGTGTAATGTAAATATTTTGATGCGTAGCCTACATATATGCACGTATGTATATATACAAATATAAATATATACCTTACACACACACACACACACACACATATATATATATATATATATATATATATATATATATATATATATATATATATATATATATATATATATATATATATATATATAAAATGGAAGTCTTCTAAAATAACACAGTTAATTTTCATCGATTTATGTATCTCTTTTACTAATCCCGCTCCAATTAGACGTCTGCGGTCTAAGCGCTTAAGTGATAAAAGAGTGACGGTCACAAACCAGATTAAAAGAGATATCCAAGTCGATTGTGTAAAGAGAATGAATATTTAATCTCCCTTCAGGACGTACGTATGTGTGTTCATAAGACATAGAGGCAAATGTTCCAGATTCTGAGGGAAATGCAAATTACGTGTAGTATCGCGGACGACCTTTAAAGGGAAATGTCACTTATTATAAATACCTAACGCCTTGGCATTTGTGAAATGTCAGCCTTGAGAAAGGCGGCTCGCTTTTAATTAACACGCGAGAAGTTATCCTGCGTCCTTTGATTATCATGGGGATTTATGGATCTTTTCTACATGTTTGATGTGAACCTTTGTCAAGTTATGTTTAGAGGTCTTACACGCGCGCGCACACACACACATACACACACATATATATATGTTTGTGTATACATATGTGTGTTTATATATATAAATATATATATATATATATATATATATATATATATATATATATATATATATATATATATATATATATATATATATATATTCTATTTGAAGCACGGAAAATTGATTTTTTGTGCATAGATGCAATTGATTTAAAGACCCTAATAGTTTGTAATGGTTAATTCAGTAGATTGCATTTATCTAGTTTCAAACAACATTTTTAGAACCTGAGAACCAACAGCTCACCTCTTCAGGTATTTAACAATTGAATATATATATATATATATATATATATATATATATATATATATATATATATATATATATATATATATATATATATATATATAGTTAATCAGGAATCATAGGAGGACTTTCAAAAGATTATAGAAGATTTTAGTAGCGAAAGCAGAAATGTAAGACTAAAAATGAATATGAGTAAAACTAAGATAATGTTTAATGAAAATGCAGAGACAACAAATCATGGTTGTGGAGGTACCTCTTGAGATTGTTAATGAATCTACGCACTTTGGACAGACAGTAATTGTTTTTCCAGGACTTGAGACCGAGATTAAAAGTAGAATAAGTATGGAATGGAGAGATTTTCTTAAACAAAATGAGATTATGATATGTAAAATTCCACTTTCTCTAAAAAGCAAAGTATTTAATCAGATGGTCCAACCGGTATTTACTTAGGCATCAGAAACATGGAGCCTCACTAAAGCCTTAGGACATAAGCTAGTTACAACTCAAAGAGCTATGGAAAGAATAATGATGGGAATAACAATAACAGACAGAAAAAGAGCAACGTGGATATGAGAGCAAACTAAAGTAGATGATATTCTAACAACATGTAAGAAAAAGAAATAGACATGGGCAGATATTAGATGGACAAGAAGAATATCTTAATGGGTCCCACTGATTGTAGAAGAAGAAGGGGAAGGAAGATGAGACGATGGATTGAGGAGATAAGAAAATTTGAGGGTATAGACTAGCCTAGAGAGGCCATAAACAAATATGTGAGGAAGGACATGTCTGAGTCCTTTGTCCTGCCGTGGACTAGTAACGGCTGATGATGAAGATGATTATGACATATTCTACATATATATATATATATATATATATATATATATATATATATATATATATATATATATATATATATATATATATATACAATATATATATATATATATATATATATATATATATACAATATATATATATATATATATATATATATATATATACATATATATATATATATATATATATATATATACATATATATATATATATATATATATATATGGGTGTGTGTGTTTCTGTCTGTCTGTCTGTATGTGTGCATGTATGTGTAAACTTATATTCATCAAGGGGTGAGAAGCTCGCATGCATGCCATCCAATGGTCAGCTTCACCTTCATATTTAGACTGCACCATTCAGCTCTCAGTGTTGTATATACTAACATATGTTTTTGTTGTTGGTAAGTGTGTTTATATATGGTGTCTATACTAGTGTAGTCATACCGCCAAAGTAAACTGTAATGCATGAGATGGAAAGGTAAATCCAGATCAGATAGAGTTTATGTACTTTTCTCAAGCTAGACTCTTCATACTCTTGAGATACCACTTAAAAAGAAGAAAAAAAAATAATCTCTCAAGGGGTTAGCTACTTTCCATTTGGTAGGGGTAGAAGAGACTCTAGAAGCTCTTCGAGGAGAAGGATACTACAAAAACAAGTCATTGTTTTCTAGTCTTGGGTAGTGCCATTGCCTCTGTACCATTGTCTTGCACTTTACGGTTAGAGTTTCTTGGTTGAGTGCACACTGAGGCACACTATTCTACAAATAGCTCTTATATTTCCTTTTGTCACCGGGCTATTTTCTCTGTTGGAGCCTTTTGGGCTTATAGCATCCTGCTTTTCCAATTAGCATTGTAGCTTAGCAATAATGATAACAATATTAATAATGATTAAAGGACCAGTTGATAGAGATGTTGGTTATGGCAAGTCTGTACATGAAGTTTATTGCCTGTAGACCATTTCTGATACCTACCGGAATAAATAGTTGAACTAACTTTGTTTGATGTAGCGGGTCAGTCGGCTTCGTGAAATTTCAAGTCCTTATGTACTCATCTGTTTCAGCAACACATCAAAACCTCTATAAGGAGAGCCATGTAATTTCACTGATCCTCTGGGTAATGCAAGTTAGGCTTCCTTACTTGAGCAACAAAAGCTTTCATTATTATCATCTTCCCTTGAAATCTATTGATACAAATTTCCTTTCTTCACATGAACTAAATCTCTCTCCAAATCCTGAATTAACATTGAAAGATAGAAAGTCGTATTCATACGGTAGAATATATTCATGAAGGCCAGCTTGCGAAGTTTAGTCTCCAGAATACTCTTCAGGGATTAAACAGAGACGGTAGGAGGGATAACTCACCTTCTAACTGAATGAAAGTATTACTGATGTTGGTTGTCTTAATACGGAAGATTACTGATATCTCTCTCTCTCTCTCTCTCTCTCTCTCTCTCTCTCTCTCTCTCTCTCTCTCTCTCTCCTCTCTCTCTCTCTCTCTCTGCTTTATTGATTTCTTGGTTTTGTGATTCAGTTTCTAAGCTTTTATCGTCACTGTTTCCTAATTTTATTAGCTTTATGTTTCATTCATTAATTACAATGTTTATCACTATCTTCTGAACATTTGCTGCGAAACAGTATTGATTTTTAGCTTTTTTTTTTTTTATTCCACTCGAGCATTCTACTAATTGCATATGATTTCAAGTACTAAATATAGTATTTACAGTTTTATTTTTCTGGTTTATACAAGTGTGTTTTAGCGTTTAGAACAATAACTTTATGGAGTTTTGTTTTGCTGATATTTATATAGATGGTGAAATATACAAGACATACTTTAGCAATAGTATCTGCTTTTCATTCTCAATATAATTGTACGGTGCTGTATTCTTTGCCATTTCAGCTTCTGGTACTGATGCCTAAATATAGCATTTGCTGCTTTTCTAGAGCTCTTGGCTACGCTACCAGAATACGCAAGTTTTGGGTGGTGGTTAAAGCGTCATTTGACTTGGATCTAAATACTGTTTGATCGTCCGACGGTGGTTCCGACAACTCGCCAATGAGTTTCGTAATGACCTTCGCATTATGCCGTCGCCACCACGGAAATACAATTTGATTAGAGTAGGTAAACTTCAAAATAGAATTTCCACGACGGTCTGTTACAGAAGCCTCTGGAAGTTAGCTCTCACAAACACGTTCCGGACGCGTTTCTAGTACAAAGGTTTTACAACCCTTTGTAATGGGCAGGTTTCCCCCCGAGAATGCCTGCGTTTATGTATTAAATTCATTTTCATTGTGGAACGGCTGAGTTTGTGGGTTTCAGGACTCCAGTTTTAATGAGTGGAGTTCATTTTCGTTTTTATATTCGTTTATTGGCCCTCGTTACGTTTGACCTTTGAAGTCAGTGCTTCGTAAT
>NC_090765.1:10567876-10580376 GCF_036898095.1 Palaemon carinicauda | reverse complement strand
TATATATATACATACATACAAACATATATATATTGCACGCATTGTATACTCTTACATTTCATTCATTTATGAAAATACCAATGAGTAGTGGGAATGTTGAACATCACTGAACTAAGGCTCAAGTTGTAATTCAGACACATGAATTGTTCGGCTGCAGGTTAGATATGTCCTAACCATCAGGCAAGGACCTGGTAGCAGGTAGAGAAAGATGATTGACAAATCACCGCACGGTGCGATGCCCTCATTGAATTCTGAGACACGACTTACCCGGGACGTCATATCAATGCGGCTTTGCCTTTGTTCAACCTCGCTGCTGCCTTGTCTCTTGTTTTTCTTTGTGATATGACAGACAGACTTACAAAGGAGGTGAAGAGTTCATGTACGCTTGCTTTCTCGGATGTCTTTTTTTTTAGAATTTTGTAGTTTCCGTAAGGGTTTTTGTGTCTGTTTTAATCTGGAAGTATTTCCATACTGAAATGCTTTTTTTGGAATATTTGCCATTTTAGATAAATTTTACGGGTGTGATAATCTGATGACTGAAATAGTTTAAAAATCATGACGAAGACGGCTGGGATTCATCTCTCTCTCTCTCTCTTCTCTCTCTCTCTCTCTCTCTCTCTCTCTCTCTCTCTCTCTCTCTCTCTCTCCCTTGAGTAGTGATAATTCATTTTTAATTCTAGTGAGGTCCGGTTTTGCTGTTGAATCCTGTAATATTGTTGCATTCCAAAATTTCACTGATAATATCCATTAATAGCATTGATATTATAATTTCAGTTCTTAATTTGGTCAAAATGGAAAATATAATGGAATTCTCTCAGTGAAGGTTTTCTTAAATTCTCTCTCTCTCTCTCTCTCTCTCTCTCTCTCTCTCTCTCTCTCTCTCTCTCTCTCTCTCTCTCTCTCTCTCTTTAAAGGAAACGTAAATCGTGAAATGCATGGAAGCACGGGTGCCTTGTTTAAAAAACAAATTCTAGCTTAACCACAATCCATGAAGGATCAGGAGCACTGTGAAATGTATAATAGCTTAATTCACGTACTCTGTAGATGGCCGTAACTAATACTTGGCTTTAATTAAGTATTATTTACGATCACAGGCACGGTTAACCAAATGAACAGAGAGAGAGAGAGAGAGAGAGAGAGAGAGAGAGAGAGAGAGAGAGAGAGAGAGGGGGGGGGGTTTCAGAAGTGTATAGTAAATACTCTGAAATCCGAGTGATTCTATCTCTTTTTATCCTAATTATTTTACGTCAGGGTACTGTGGTTTGTTTGCGTTATTTAGTTATTATTTTATTATTTTATTTCTATTATTGGTATTTGCTACAGAGATTTATATCACAATGGTATTTTTTTTTTGTTATCACTATTCTAATGATTTCTTATACACGTACACACATGTAGGTATATATATATATATATATATATGTGTGTGTGTGTGTGTGTGTGTGTGAGCGCGCGCGCGCGTGCGTGCGCGCGCGCGTAAAATACGTTTGAAATACCCACATATAATATTCTTGAGCTGGAAATGTTTTCTTCTTTGGTTTATGAAAGATGTTTGCAGGATTTACTCGCAAATTAACTCTCTCCAAACATGGCTTTTTGACGAGGGTTCTTTTGTTGTTTTTATTATTTTTTATCGTGGATTATCACTGCGTCATCTTCGTTCTCAAATCGAGTTATGTCTCTTTCCTAAACGAAGGAAGAAAAGTTGATTAAATAGTTTTATTTTCTTTGATAATATATTACTTCAGTTTTTGTACAGTTACAAGTTTGAGTGGTCATTGCTCGTAGTATATAGATATAAAAATCTTAGATAGCGTTTTGCTAGGTACAGATGATATCCGTGAAACTAGGCTCCCCCACCGCAACGCCCTATGGCAAAGGAAGATTATTAACAGTGCCCAAGCCTCCTCTAATCTCGTTGGTCGACGTGAACAAATATACATCATGACTGCTGCCATCTGTCGGTTGCCTACGACACTCCCTGTATGGTCAGAATATAGATGGCCAGTCGCCGTTACCTGGAAGTTTCTCTGGATGGTTCTGCCAGCTGTTAACTATGATTTTGAAGTTCAATAACAAATCTGGAAGGAAATATAAATCAGCTGCCGCGTGAAATGCTAACTTGTATTCTATCAATTCTCATTCAACTGCATAGCTGTGAATTAAATAGAGTTATATTCCAGAAGTCAACATAAGATTTTCCCTTAGACCTAGAAAAATACACCCAAGCAGGTTATGATTGATTTTGATAGAGAAATTCATATAGAATCAGATCTGCATGATTTCCAAAGGGGTTCGTTGAAGGATTTTATTAAATCAGGATGGCGTCATATAATGAATATTAGGAAAAGGCATAAAATCGTTCAAATTTTAACTATAATTGAATGTAATACCAATAAATAAAGATTGTCAATGTCACTGAGCAGGAGTAAATGAATTACAGAAATATACAGCAGTCAGAAAAATTGTTTTCTTCTAAATATCATATAAAATTACACGAATTTCTAAGAGATGCTTCTACAAAGTTTTAACTAGATATATCAATATCTTGGTACTGATGTAAATTGTTGAAATAATCTATATATTTATACAAATAAAATAATGTAAGTGACAAACCATCTGCAGAAACCATATTTATTCTCATCCATAGATTTGATATTTAACACAGAATAAAACCAAATATATTCAGAATTTGTTATAAGTTGTTAAGCTTCATGCACATCACCAAGATCATTGTAGCTTGAAATTGTTAAATACTTACCACAATCAAGATCTATTCCATCCATCATGTTATCTGTTCTACACTAGACTATTGACTATTTACTTTTTGTCCTTATCTATACTATCTATTCCATTATTTCAATTTATTGCTAGGTGTACAGATAATAGAATTTCCATATCTCTAATCATCGTTATCAGAATCCTTTCTGTTTCTTTCATCATCACTATCTGAGTTATCCTGCAAGTGGTTGTTCACAAACAAACACTGTTGACCACAGCCTGAGGTCAAAGACTGGACTTCAATAATGGCAGTATCGATTGTTGATGGATCTGATGGTTTCAAATCAATCAATGGCATGTATCTAGTCTTAGTAGGTGATCGTACAATATGATTTTGTTGACGAGCCATTCTGGTTATATGGCCACCATATTCACAAGCATTGTCATCCATAACCACTTATTTAAGAAACTGAAGATCCAACTCTTGAACCTTAGACAAACTAATGGATTGGCTTTCAGCCAAGTGCTCCTGTTCAGTAGCATTTATCACAGGAGGAGCTAACATGTCAGGATTTTTTGGTTCATGGTACTGTTGAATAGGGGTAGCCTCATAAATTGACAACTTCATGTCATTTTTTTGTGATGCATGGAATCTGATCTTCCTTATTTTGTTCACTAGTGCATTGAAGGGATGTTGATTGTCACATCAACAAGGCATGTGTAGACTTCAGTCCATTCAAAGATGAAATCCTAGCATCAAAATTATCAATAATCGTTTGGATTAGCCCATCTTCAGCATTGAATATACATTGAGTACTGCTGATGTTTGCTGCACTATAAGCAGTAGATGACTTAAAGCGCAGAACTTCATCATATGAACATGTGACTGAGAAGTCATGTAGTGTACTAATGAAATGTTTCTCTCTGGGTGTGATACCCAAAGCAATTTGGAGCATAATAGGTTTATTTGTGATTACACTGGGGTCACCATATTCCCTATGAGAAGGGCTGCAAGTGATCCATTGAGTTTTGGACTTTGTGACAGCAATGTTAATAGTGTCTCACTGCATTCAGAACGTGCCATCCCTTTATTGACTGTAGTGTAATTGGCTTTATTGTCTCTTCCAAACGATTGGGATTCAGATATAACCTGCTTTGCAACAGATTTAATTGTATTGTAATCAACACCTATGTCTTCTACTAATTGCACTATTAAATAACAACAAAGTCGCTACCCCTTTGCATGATAGAAGGAGGAGCATGTGTTTACCAAAATACTTCAATATTGCCTCAATAAGGGTGCTTCTTTGAAGTTTTTCTCCGTTGTTACTTGTGTGCACATTACGTACCTCAACTGGGGACCAAAGCTTATCTGAGTCAGATTCCATACATTTAACTAGCTGATTGAAAGCATTCTGACTTCTTGGTGTTGATGCTCCATGCTGGGATTTGGGTCCCATGAATGGTTGTCTGCATTTCTGGTGGTAGCGTGCATCCACAGCATGGAGATCACTGAGAACTCCAAGTAAATAATGTTCAACATCTCTTGACCAGTCCTCATTGCGCTCCTTACATACTTTGAGTATTCCCTCTTTAAAGGAAATTCCACTGAAACCTGGATCAACTGTTCTACAGCAGCTGACTGGTTTCCACCTTCCAGGATTTCTAAGATCTCAGTCTTCTATACATTCCTCACCACAGAATATACATAGAGTTTGGAAACTAAAGCCAGTCTCAATAGAAGATCCTCTTAATCATTTCAAGGGAGGAGGTTCACTAGAAGATCTCGGTTTTGATTTTAGGTATTTGTTTATTTTATACTTAGATGTGTATGATGACACACATAATCTGTGGCAGGATATAGTAAAGTTCTTGCCATTGCTGATCAGTGATTGATTCTAACTCAGTTGGTAAAGAATCACCACGTTGCTGACCAGATTTAATGACAGACTGGATATGATCTAAAAAGAGAAAATTGGGCTAAACTACTCATTTACTGCTATATATAAAGACAAGTCTACCACATGCTCCAGGATATAAAACTGATTCTCCAAATTCTCCAGTTATACCTGAAAAAAAAAAATGTGTGATCAGTGCTCACCATCTCCTTTTTCAGCTTTTAAACTATATGAAATTACCGGCTCTATTCATCATAATATATGGTATGGAGTTTTCCTGTAGAATGACTGAATACAGCAGTGTTCAACAATACTCTAACAGGGTAATATATATTTCAAACAATCTACTATTAAATAATTTACTCCAGTATCTCAGTTAACAAAGGGAAACAAATAAATGCCTTATGATAAGTGGGGACAAGTCAAAAGCTGAAAATCCTTTGTTCGTGGTACATTTATGTCATATAATTTCAGGTATGTGGGGTTTAATTTCAGCAAAAGCCTACTAATATATATTTTGTCTGGTAATAAATTCTATGACCTCATCTAAGTATAAAACAAGGTATGGCAAGTGAAAATTTGGAGAAAAACAACGATTTTGTGATATTTTCAAGTTTTTGCTTTTACTTGGCAGCCATATTGGACGGCATCTTGAATTACTGAAAACCCTCAACGATGCCCTCCCTTGGCACATCATGCAGATTCTAATTCTAATGATTTCCTCTATCAAAATCAACCATAACCTTCTCGGGGGTTATTTTTGCGAGGTTCAGCTTTCGGCTTTTGGACAGAAACCAAAAAGTTACGTTTCAGTTGGATTTTTTTTCCCATTTGCCTTCCAAAAATGATCGAATTTAGTTGGATTTTTTTTTCAGTTCTTCAGATGTTTTGACAGTAGCTATTGAAAGTTCGCCTCAAGCGCGTAATGACATCAGTGCACCTCACACGATGCTTTGTAGGTATTACTTGAGGGTCATTACAGCATCCCACTGGTCCGTAGGTGCGTGCCTTTTACAGCCGTCTACTTTATTTTTGTATCCGGTTCGTTTCTTCCATTTCGCTGTCCAATCTCTTATGTTTTTATTGCGATTGTGGTGTGAAACCCCCCCCCCCCACCCCCACCCCCCGTTACACCTCAGCTTTGAATAGCCTTTCCAACACCAACGCTTTGCTCTATGAATCACATTCATAAATTCAGTCTAATCGAAAACAACAAAGGTATTTGAAATACTGATTTAGGTATTGAGTAAGTCTGAAACTTTACTGTGTCGATACTGAAAACACTTTGGAAATCCATTACTTTGAAAATACCTTTGTTATTGACTCGTGACTAAAATTGTCAATATTAGATTCTCATACGTTACAAATGATACTTCATTTACTCCTATATTGAACTTGTTTTCATCATAGGAATTATTTTTTATTGTGGGAGATTATTGCTTTATCACAAGACGCCAGATTTGAACTTGTGGTTTATTTGCTGAAATTATGATATGATTTTCAATATTACCCTATCATTTCTCTCGACCCTCTAATATGACCTGCTCCTCTTATCAGCGAAATCAATTATTTTTTTTTTAATATAAAGTTAGTTTCATGCAGAAATATTTTGCAAAGTAGGCTCAGGTACCTAGTTTTTTCCTCATCAATATAATCATTGCGTTATTAAAGAAATTTGATTGAAGTAAAAACAAGGTTGCGGAAAAATTTATGAATAGAACAATTTTCCGTAAGAAAATATCTATAAAAGAAATAGTAATGTATCCCTCCTTTAAATTCTTAAAGGGCAATGAGAGATAGAGAGAGAGAGAGAGAGAGAGAGAGAGAGAGAGAGAGAGAGAGAGAGAGAGAGAGAGAGAGAGACTCATTATTTTGGGTTTATTTTCAATTTTTAACAGCTAATTCATATCCTCGCCAGTAGAATGCTCTTATCTTGCGATTAGAAATAACATACGTTAGAGTCAAGAACTCAAGGAAGATAATATCAGAGCTTATAAGATAAGACTTGAGGTAAGCAAGTTCAGTTAATCAAAAGTGTTATGTTAAACTTCTCTCCCTATCTCTGTATAGGTATACACACTCATATATATATATATATATATATATATATATATATATATATATATATATATATATATATGTGTGTGTGTATATATATATATATATATATATATATATATATATATATATATATATATATATATATATATATATATATATATATATATACAGAGAGAGAGAGAGAGAGAGAGAGAGAGAGAGAGAGAGAGAGAGAGAGAGAGAGAGAGAGAGAGAGAGAGAGAGAGAGAGAGAGAGAGAGCGCATTTGGCACTGATATTTTTACAGAGAAAGACTTTCATTTGATATTCCGTTAAGGTAAAACCGCTTGAGATCATGAATTCTGGTTGAGATTCTCAAAGCATATCTTGAATTTTCTATAAATCAGCATGAATGAGGTTAGAACATAGTACAGGGCGATATTTGTACAGTGGCGATGCTGGAAGTAGTTTTATAAAATGTATTGCAAATGTTGGCAGGTAGACAGCTATCTCATATGTTTGATTTGTTTTCATTAAATTGTTAAATAATTTTCCACCTATTGAGTAGCCATTATGATTACATTAAGAACGTTCTTGCCTTTATAAGTATCTAAGCGATACATGTGTATACATTAAATATTCATAGGTAATTGCAATTAACACGTTACCTAAGACGTAATATCTCTGTACAAACCTATCTTTATTTATTTTTTTCTTGCTAGAATTATGATCATCGTGAAGACTAGGATCAGCCTCTCTCTCTTCCCTGGCTCTTTTGCGGGTCTGTAGAATAAGGATACTGAGTTTCAGAACGATACACAACTTCCTAATGATCACTATTAAAGATAGACATGGGTATTCAGTTTTAGAAATTACGCAATTTTTGGCGTGCAGCTCATAATCTCTCAAAGTCATTGTTTTCAGAAATATTTTTGATAGTTGCAAATTTGGTTCTTACTTAATTGTTATTCTCTCTAGTAGGTGTGATGCTAAATGGAATATCAAACTAAAAATGTCCTTTTATGACAAGTCATGCTGACAAAAACTGCAAAATACGAGTTATAAACTTAAGCTTTTGTCAACACCCGATGCTTGCTCACGATTCTTTTGGCAATAAAAGTTAAGAATGGTCTTTATTAATAATCAAGCGAAAGAAGGAAAATTAATTTGCAATTGTTGACGAGTGTTTAAGGTTTAGACATTTGTCTACAAGACATCACATGTTTTAATTTATTTATTTATTTTTTATTTTTTATTCATTTTTTATTTTTATTTTTTTGCAAATAAAGATCAGTTTTTTTTTTTTTTCATATTAGAGACAAGAGCTGCTCTCACAAGAAGACGGAGACAAAACTGGTCTCATAAGTGATTAGAAACATAATTGTTCTCATAAGGGCTATCAGATAGTTTTGGCCAGTCATCTGTGACAGGCCGAGAGAAGGTTGTGACTCAAAGGCAGGATGAAAGCAACTGAGTAACTTTATTGCAGAACACACACTTTTATATACAAAGACTCCAGGTAAAAAGGGCATACAAAACATGACAGGCAATTTCATGTTCAAACCAACACCGCACTGGTTAACAGTTAACGATGAGAAAAACAGACATGTTATTTCAGGTTCTTATTAGTGCGAGGGTAGAGCGAAGATACAAGCATAATATATACACAAAATGATTTATGACGCAAAGGGCTATCAGATAGTTTTGGCCAGTCATCTGTGACGGGCCGAGAGAAGGTTGTGACTCAAAGGCAGGATGAAAGCAACTGAGTAACTTTATTACAGAACACTCACTTTTATATACAAAGACTCCAGGCAAAAAGGGCATACAAAACATAACAGGCAATTTCATGTTCAAACTGACACCGCACCGGTTAACAGTTAACGGTGAGAAAAACAGACATGTTATTTCAGGTTCTTATTAGTGCGAGGGGAGAGCGAAGATACAAGCATAATATATACACAAAATGAAATGGCGTTACTATGTACGATCGTGTGACACACGGTTGGTACATGGCTCCCCCCCTAAAAATGACATACTGTACATTTTAAATAGGGCGCCCTGATCTGGAGTGGCAGTAGCAAAACTGCGGCTGATAAGCAGCAGTGAGTGGCTGAAGAAGTCGTTGGTTGGGGCGTGAGCGAGTGGTGGATGATGGGTGGCTTTGTTGCCGCTCCAGCTAGTCACAGGGTAGGCGTATGTGTCCTACGGCATTCATAGGCGTGTGTGTCCTACGGCATTCATAGGCGTGTGTTTCCGACGGCTTTTATAGGCATGTGTGTCCTACGGCATTCATAGGCGTGTGTGTCCTACGGCATTCACGTCAGCTTCGGTTGAAGTTGAATTGGTGTCCTCTTTGTCAGGAGTGAAGGCGTTGATGGATGTCTTGAAGGTCATGAAGTGGGTGTCCATAAGGGCTTCGGCTTTGGTCATCAAGTCCTTTATGGGTAAATTATCGACATCGGGTATGGCAACGCGTACAAGTTCGAGTAAACGGCTTACCCAAAGGGCACAAATTAGGTTCACCTCACGAGGAGAGCTGTGTGCGGCCAGTTGCAGATGAGTGATACTGGTCATTTCCCTGAGGGTGAGCAAAACCCTTTGGTCCCCCAACGGTTGTTGAGAGAGCTGAAAAAGCTTTGCTATACGGGCGGCTGGCGACAGCGAGTACTGCTGCAGAAGGTATGTTTTGAGGACGTCATAGTAACGGTGAGGGGGGGGGGGTGGTAGGAGGAGTGAGTCATTCCGGGGTCACCAATGTGATGGGCCGAGAGAAGGTTGTGACTCAAAGGCAGGATGAAAACAACTGAGTAACTTTATTACAGAACACTCACTTTTATATACAAAGACTCCAGGCAGAAAGGGCATACAAAACATAACAGGCAATTTCATGTTCAAACCGACACCACACCGGTTAACAGTTAATGGTGAGAAAAACAGAAATGTTATTTCAGGTTCTTATTAGTGCGAGGGGAGAGCGAAGATACAAGCATAATATATACACAAAATGAAATGTCGTTACTATGTACGATCGTGTGACACACGGTTGGTACACATTTCTATCTTGAGCTTTCAATTCAATACTTCTCCATTCTTCATCTCTTACTTCACGCTTTATAGTCCTTAGCCATGTAGGCCTAGGTCTTCCAACTCTCCTAGTACCTTGAGGAGCCTAATTAAACGTTTGGTGATCTAATATCTCTTGACGAATGCCAAGACCATGAATAAACCATCTTCATCTACCCCTCACCATGATCTCATCCACATATGGCCCTTGGGTAATTTCTCTTATAGTTTCATTTCTAATCCTGCCTTGCCATTCAACTCCCAATATTCTTCTGAGGGCTTTGTTCTCAAATCTACTAAATTTGTTGGAGATTGTTTCATTGTCATACCATGACATGTCCATACAGTAACACTAAACTGATATAGAGCCTGATTTTTTAATGTAATTTCAGGCGATTTAATTTCCAAATTTTACTTAACCTAACCATTGTCTGATTGGCTTTTTCAATCTTTCACTGAATTCTAATTCTAAAGACACTGTATTGGGGATCATAGTTGCTAAATACTTAAGTGGTTCTACCTTATTAATACTTGCTTCTTCCAATGATATTCCATCTTACATTGCATATTCTGTTTTCATAATCTCTTGTCTTTTCTATTTATCTTGAGCCCTACCTCATGTGATATTTCATACATTCTGGTAAGCAAGCATTGCAAATCCTGTGGTGTTCTATTAATAAGGACAGCATCATTAGTATACTCTAGGTCAGCTAATTTCTTATTACCAATCCAGTCCAATCCTTCTCCACCATCTCCAACTGTTCTACACATTACAAAATCCATGAGGAGGATAAACAACATAGGTGACAACACATTCCCTTGGAGTACTCTAATCCACTAACATTAACTTTGCACATGCTATGCTCATGAACTGACTTAATGAAATTCACATATTTAAGAAAAATTCCGTAATAATGCAGGATTCTCTACAAAATTGGCCAGTGCACACTATCAAAGGCTTTTTCATAGTCCATAAACACCACCAAAAGTGGATTTCTATATTCTACATACTGTAAAATATTTCTCAAAATGAAAATTTGGTCAGTACAATTTCTACCTTTTTTAAATCCATCTTGTTCATCTCTCAGCTTTTCATCAATCTTTTTTTCTGTAGTTTCTTCAGAATAAACATACTATATATTTCCATGACAACTGACGTAAGTGTGATTCCTCTGTAATTATTGAAATCAATCAGGTCTCATTTTTTCCACTTTCACCAATACTCTTAATGCCCATTCATCAGGTTTTGCCATATTAGTAAAAAAAATGAATCGTTAACTTGAAACTATAATACGTATGCTTTTTTTTTTTTTTAATTCGGAATTGGTTTTAAAAGAAGTCGAACTAAACTGTGTCTCCACTTCAACTTGATGGTTCCATGTAAAATAATTATTATAATTTGCCAAGAGTTCTAGCTTGTAACAGTCTTCTGTTGCTTTTTCCTCTTTTTAACTGTTGTTTTGTATTGGAAACATCTCGAGGTTTTTTAAGCACAGATTAGTTTATTGTGAGGAAACAGTGTCTGAATTGTTAAAAGTTTTGGACTGATAATCTTCCAGGCTCTGGAAGCATCTTTAGAATAAGGGAAAGCACCGGGTTTCATCAAACACTAGACCCATTAGTGTCTTAGTCATCAAAAGAACTTTTGCTTACTATAGCTGAGGAGATTTTCCCTAGTGGCACTTTGGAGATAAATGGTCTCCCAGGTCCCAGCGTGGGACAATAAACCACGAAGCCTTAAATACAAATATTTTCTTGCCTTTTTTCATAGCTACGTCTTACTTCAAATATTTTGTATCCCACACATCACCATGACAAACTAATAGCTAACAGATACTCCACTGCAGGCACACAACTGACATCATCAGTATTTTAAGCTTAGGCAGCGACTTGGCAGCCAGTGTCTCCATTTTGTCATATTCTGAGTTCCAATGAGGTAGGTACAAAATTGTCGAATAACAAAAAAATATGGGATGGTTGATGACTGCAATTATATCATGCTAATGAGGGATACTGGATAGAAACTGCAGAAGCTGGTAAAAGAGTTTGAAAGTAACTGCAAAGAAGAAAGTTTAGAATAAAGTGAGCAATAATATGGTGATAAGCCTAAAAAGGAATGAGGAAGGTGAAGTAATGAATGTTAGTTTAGATGGTGAAAGAATGGAAGCAGTTGATGGGTAATAGATTAGTAACTTGGAGTAAATGAAACGGATGATGCCTGGATGAGAGAAGAGGTGAGCCATAGAATGAAAGCAAGAAAGTTAGCAGGATGTGTGCAAAAGAATGACAAGAAAATTAATTATCTGGGGAAGCCAAGGTATAAACTCTCATCTATGGAAGTAAAGTGTGGATGCTGAATGTAAATGAAAGGAAAAAGTTGAACTTGTAGGAAAATAATTGTTTGTATATATATGTAATATGAGAAGAATAGTTAAGTTGAGGAATGTAGAGATACACGGAAGAAGTAAAAAGTTACCAATGATGAGAGGATGGATTACAGTATTTTAAATGGTTTGGTCATGTAGAAGGAATGGATGACATTACATTAGTGAAAAGTAAATAACTCGACGTTAATGTAGTTATGGGTGGGGAGGGAAAGGTCCGTGATGGGTTAAATAAAGGGATTAAAGGCGTATTTGAAATGAAGGACCTTTGTATCCAGGTAATTCTAAATTTTATGGAAGACTGCAATTCACAACACATTGTCTATCGGGTTCGTATAATGGTTTTGTTTGCATTATCTTTCAACAAATAATGAATACGACGTTTTACTCAA
>NC_090765.1:10550376-10562876 GCF_036898095.1 Palaemon carinicauda | reverse complement strand
CTCAAATCTATTCGGCCCATCTTCGAGTCGAGTTTGGCACATTGTGCGGGTAAATCTCCTCAGATAGTAATAAAATTAAACGAAAAAAAATATCAACTTTTACTGATAGAAAGATTGGATGTAAATGCTATAATCGGTTTGAAATATTGATGATTTTTTAACTGATTCTGCCTTACACTAAATGTTTGCCACACGTTTCAAAGACTTGTTAGGTATGCTTTTAGATAAACCTATTAGCTTGACGCTGGAGGCTAATTAAAAAATTTCATTGGTCGTTTAAACAACGCTGTACTCCACAGTCTCCACTTCATTTTATCATTCAAAGTTGATATCGCTAAATAGATCCATTGAGATTGCATTATATCTATGTAAATTTTTGGTACAGCATCCTATTGAGAAATACATGCATGTGTACGAGTAGCTAAAATTGCCTATTGAAATTCCTCTCGACTTCCCACTCAACTTTCCACCCCTCTTCTTCACGGGGTTGGAGGATAGTGTTGCCATGGATTTTATGAAACCTGAGCATGGACAAAAAATCCTTACCCACGACTTCATTTTCGTTTATGGTCACCACTCCAACTCCTGCCCAACCATATATCTGAACTGCCTCCCACTTAGGCATTGTTTCCGATTTGACTACCATCTAATCAATCTATTATACTATACTCAATCTGTTTCCTATAAAATTTAATGCAATCCAAGAATTTTCCTTCATGTGTAATCTAGATTTGTGTCCAGGATGTTTGATATTACTTGAAACTGATGCTTTATATAAAAAAATCATATCCAGAGATGTTTTTCAAGAGAAATTGACGTCAAAAGGATGATTATTCCCTTGCATTAAATGTGTTTTCCAATATTAGAGCATTGTAATCGTAATAATCGAACAAGTTCGGGTGGTTAATCTGGCGCCAATATGTTGAAAATTGAAACAACTCCGACTATTATTTTCAACGTACTTTACGAACGGGAATGACTAAAGATAGAAATCTAAGGGTTTTGTAACATCGACTGGTGTCAATTGCTCAACTGGTTGTTTGCTATTCGCATAAATCTTTGATTCCTTCCTATAAATGGAATTATGACATTCTCTCTCTCTCTCTCTCTCTCTCTCTCTCTCTCTCTCTCTCTATCAGGGGGTCAGTGCACCACTACACTTAATTTTCAGCTTTCTACTAAACCTCCGTCCCTGCTTACTTTCTTCCATCTTGCTGTCCAAGTTTTTGCAACTTTTACTCCGTAATGTAAATGAAGGGCTTTCCCCCCAGTTTTACTTAGGTGGTGAATGGTCCTAAAGACCCCAGCAAAAGCTATTTTAGGTGAAATTTTAAAAATCCCATCCAATCCCTTCTCCTTTTCTCTCTCGAATCGTCAGGCCATATGGTTCAAATCCCATAAATCAAATAATATTTTTCTCTCTCTCTCTCTCTCTCTCTCTCTCTCTCTCTCCTCTCTCTCTCTCTCTCTCTCTCTCTCTCCTCTCTCTCTCTCTCTGTCTTTACGTTCTTGATCTTTTCAAGTACTTTTGAAGTACTTTACCAGTTTTATCTTAAATATTTTCTATTTTCAATTTCCGCAAATCAAGTTATGTTGTGATTAAATATCCTCCTTCTTCTTCTTTTTTTTTTTTTTTGCTCAGCAAGGAAAGACTACTTACTTTAACCCTTCAATAGATAGTTTTTATGTACAATTGTTGAAATTAGATATTTTACGAAGATATTTTATATATAAAAATGTGTGGTGACAGGTTTCACGTGACTGATATTTCGAGAACTTGAGGACGCAATGGTAGAAAATTTTTATCTTTTGTTAATCAGCTCCGTAGGATGTGATGATATGTTTGGGGGGACCAGTTCGTTAACTGGTCTCTTTTTAGTTTGATAAATGTTCTATGAGACAGATTGAATTCCCTAAGTTAAAATATTCAATGATTTTGGCTCGCTATGATCTCTCTCTCTCTCTCTCTCTCTCTCTCTCTCTCTCTCTCTCTCTCTCTCTCTCTCTCTCTCTCTCTCTGGCTGGTAATTTTTCATTGTGGCGTTCAAGTGTGATTGTATAATTGCTTTGATCATAATTCAGGAAGATGAGACGCCAGATAGGTCAT
The DNA here is from genome assembly GCF_036898095.1 of Palaemon carinicauda. Classification (NCBI taxonomy): domain Eukaryota; kingdom Metazoa; phylum Arthropoda; class Malacostraca; order Decapoda; family Palaemonidae; genus Palaemon; species Palaemon carinicauda. The sequence goes on along the minus strand of NC_090765.1, from coordinate 10,560,769 downwards.
GATAATTCATTCATTTATTCAATGAAGACAAAGTGAGCTATACCCAATCTTTGCATTTAAGAAGGGATACCAATTTATACAAAATAATTTTATCTGGTAAAAACGATAAAGAAGCGTCTTGTTATTTTAGCTGGGGAAAAACTACTGGAACACACGAATTTACATTTCATTGGGAAGCGTAGAGTATCATTTCTTTTCTTGAAAAACAACAGGTTGATCAAAATACCAACTTGCTATCTAAAGTTGTTTTAATTGACACTTTGTGGTTGAATGATGGATGCTTATGCAACGTGTTGTTCATCATAGGCGAATGAGACGGAATGCTTGATAAGCCAGATAGGACAGAGATAAATTGTGTATGTCTAGGATGAAGTGCTTGTAATTCAACGCATTCAGGTTGACAGATTTTATTTGATGCCAAATAGCCTTTATGACTATTCATCAGAGGTGCAGTACAAGGCTGAATAACTAAAAGAGCAAATAGGCCTTCCATGTTCATGTCTTGAATTCTCAATAAAGTATCCAGCACAATAATATTGGTTTATTAAGCGTCCTCTGAATTACATACACAAGAGTAGCCCACCTTGAGAAACAAGATTTCTCAGCAAGAGACTGTTTCAAGAATGCATCGTGGTGTTACATTGTTTACGGCAGTAATTGTCAGTATAGGTGATTTAATATTCTGCAACCTTGAGTTTGATGTCATATTTATATGGGCCACACACATTGCGGTCTTTTCCGAATAAGTTTTGTAGTTGATGTGGTTTTCCCACTTGATAATTGTTATTGACAATTTGTAACATTAAAATGGAAATAGCGTCTTCTAATCTGTTAAATGCATCATATCAACGACGTGATTTTATTCGAGTGTTTGTGGAAAATTTTATATATATATATATATATATATATATATATACATATATATATATATATATATATATATATATATATATATATATATACATATATATATATATAATATGAAATATTGATGGAATTCATTATTGGTATACCTAAGTGAATGTAGCTAGAAATATATTTCTAATGTACAAGGGAAAATATTAGTTTAAGATATTTCTTGAAATGAAACTTTTGCTGAACAGAAATTTTATTCGCAGAAATTCAAACCGAAAAAAGATACCCATGAAAAATAACAGAAAACTGAGATTGATATGTTGCTAAATACATTATGATCACTATCCTAATGCAGAAATGCAAAATAGTTATTTCAGTTACAGCAATGCATTAGTAAACTTCAAGAGAGAAAAATATTCAGTGTATTATTGATCACTGCATGAATTCAGGTATTGAGAGAGAGAGAGGAGAGAGAGAGAGAGAGAGAGAGAGAGAGAGAGAGAGAGAGAGAGAGAGAGAGAGAGAGAGATGATATATTTAGAATGTTTTCGATCCCTTTGGTGTGAGGATTACCTCATCAAGTTCCTTCCGTTTTAAGGATATCCAAGTGTTTTGACAGAGACAGATTCTCGCATCTATTTGTTTCTTCTCTCCTGATCTCTTCGCCCTACGTGCAATCCACAACGATCAACTAACAGCTTACATACCTAATTCTATGCGTAGGTGAAGATAAGCAAATTATGTTTTTTTTAGGAACGAACTTAACTGTCCCCCTTATTCGGTCTGAGATTCAAACGCGGGTCCTCATATTGCAATATTTTTAGAACATCTACGCCGAGAGGAGAGAGAGAGAGAGGAGAAGAGAGGAGAGAGAGAGCGAGAGAGAGAGAGAGTGAGGAGAGAGAGAGAGAGAGAGAGAGAGAAGTGATTAGCATTTGTTTTTGGAAATGTATGTGAGAAAATATAATTTCAAATAAAAGGTTTATAAAAATGGCATTGAGGAGGTGATTCGTGATTTTTCACCCGTTGAAAGGGGAACCACACTATTGAAATAAGGTTTTGACTCCGTGTGGCGAATTGTTCACCTGCTGAATCAAATGAACAATGGATCGATTATCGATTCGGTAGTTAAAGGATGATTGTGGCAGTTACCTTTAAGCGCTGGTAGCATGTACTGGCCTCTATCGAAAACACCTTTCGAAATATTATATATAAGTGAGGTCAGGGTTGAGCGAAAATCACGTTTCCAAGATAACTGGTTATGGAAATGACGACCAATGGCATCTTATCTTCTGAAGATCTTACTCAATATGCTACATTTTGCTTCGCTATACATTTAAAATATTTCTCTTAATGAGCTGTTGAGTATTTTGGAATTTTGGTCCGTCATATATCGTATAATTAATTTAGTCATTTTATTCATGCGTACAACCACTCTCTGAATGAACTTGCTTTAGGTAAATAAAGTTAATTGCTGTTGATATAAATCAAATATATTTTATCATTGGCATCCGCATGTGAGTATATTTTCCACACCATTCATTGGACTGGAGTAGTTACATGTTAGGGGGTTGAAATATATATATATATATATATATATATATATATATATATATATATATAATATATATATATATATATATATATATATATATATATATAGTATATATATATGTATATATATATATATATATATATATATATATATATATATATATATATATATATATTGATATATAGATAGCAAATATATATATGGATATATAGATAGCAAATATTTTGGGTAGGTTTAACCCATACCATGTCAATCCAGGTTGCACTCCTGCTAAGGACATCAGCCATAATGCGATTTAACTGAAATCCCGAGAAGTGTTCCATCTCGCCTAAGAATTGAACCCTTGGTTCTTCACAGGTAAGATGAGTGTCATGACCACTAAATCACGAGATTTTTTCTCCTCTCACGCATTTATATGAGCGCTTCCTTGTGTCTGTGAGCTGTGTAGGTATGTGCATAACTACATACCTTTTCTTCTTTACCGCATACCGCCTCCATAAAGTTGCAGATGTCATAAAGAAACCAACATTATTGAGGTAGACAGTTCTTCTAATGATACCCGGCTTATAAGTTAGTGGCCTTAGAATTGAGCTCAGAATAATTATATCCAATAAAACATTAGTGTCCCTCCCTAATGAAATGAAATTGAGCTTGAAGTTACCACTCCTCGCCGCTGTGCATATGAATTCTTTTCCATCATTTGAATACTGTTAATGTTATTTATTATTTCTTGCTTTAAAAAACGTTGGGAATGACGATAACATTCTCTCTCTCTCTCTCTCTCTCTCTCTCTCTCTCTCTCTCTCTCTCTCTCATTTATGTATTCCGAACACTTGCTTACTTCGTTATCCAAAGTCGTCAGCAATGATCATGAAACAAAGGTTTGTATTATTGTACAAAGAAGGTACAATGTATCAAGAGTAAATAATTTTTTTTTTTCCGAAGGTTCCTGTCTTGATCCTTATCAGGCCTTTTTTTTAAATACTAATGATTACTTGAACAAAATAAATATATATTCAATGTATACTATCCCTATAATCATATTTGCTAATTTACTTATTTAACTGTCTTCCAGCTAACCATCATTCCATCTTTTTTTTAAAAAAAACACACGAATTAAATCACATTTTCCGGTTTCCATCAACTAGTAATCATCAGCCTCTCTCTCTCTCTCTCTCTCTCTCTCTCTCTCTCCTCTCTCTCTCTCTCTCTCTCTCTCTCTCTAAATATATACACTTATATCCCTCTTTCTGCCTATTAGAAAATATGAACATTTACGTATGCACTTTGCATTGGTCAATAGTTGACCGCATGCAGGTTGTTAGAAAACAATTGCCCAACGAAGCTTTAAGGTAGAACAACAAATTATAAAACGACAAATAGGTTCTCATTGAAGTCTTAGGACTTTGATGGAGTGGAGAGAAATTCATTGTTTCTTCAAGGCTTTTTCATTGGTACATATCCAATTTTTATTTACTAAATTGTATGAGAACATTTACATTTTCCAGCAATACATCATTTTGGGATGATTATTGTTGTTACTATCATTATTCATGTTTATGCGTGTGGTTTATACGAGCCATTTACTTTGTAAGCGTCTTGTTTTCTAGTTGGTCTGTGTCCATATTGAAAGGGAAAGAGCCAAGAAAAGTTCATATGAGAATAGATAAATCAACAAGCAATAAACCTTACCGCAAGTAAAATCCAGAAGGGGGGGGGGGGGGGGTTGCGGTGTCCCCTAAAATTATGAGTGTCAGTGTTCATAGCATATGATTTAAACCGTTCTTCGAAGTGGCTCGCTAACCCTATAAATGCAAATATTTACTGAGATAGTAAATGTTTCGCACTTGCTTAAGTGTAAACTACACAGAGGGTCGTCAAGCAGGACTTCCTCTTAATTTGTAATAACTCAAATTGCCATTTTTGGAAAAGAGGCAAACCTGGATAGATATAAATGTTAAAACGAAAGATCTAAAACTTGCCTGACCAAAAATGTTGCATTAAAGGAACTTCTAACCTGCTGGTAGTGCCAGAAGATATATTCTTTCAAGAACATCACTGGCAGTCGATTTGAACTCCTAGTGTTGCCAAACATGGGGCTTCATTAAATACAAGTGTTATCATTACAAAGTCAATGAAATAGGAGCATGGTAAGAAATTCTTTTAATCAACAAACTTCGAAGTTACGAAAGAAGTGGTTCAGACAATATTAACTGAAAGGTTTAGCTCATGGCATTTGCAAAGTGCAGTATCCACTTCACCTGGTGCTGTAGTACGTACTTATCACTAACAAGAAATACATTCTCCTCACAGTTCATTATTTTGTTAAAGACAAGTAAGCAGTTATTGGGAATACTAAAATGGGACATATCGTGATTCATTTCCTTCAGTATCACTAACAAGGAGAGTACTGCCATTATCAATTCTATGTCGCCAAGCATTAAAAAGCGGGGTGAGATGGGGAATTATTTTGAAAAAAAAAGTGGCTTAGTTCACAAAATTAAAATTCAGAACAATATAATTTAGAATAAAGCTGAACTTACCCCCGTAAACAGGAGCATGCTGTTTGAAAGAAAAACTTTTACAAAAGGGTTTGTGGTTAATCACGGTACGGAGAAATTATTAACACCCAAATTGTTATTTAGGTCAGTTGTTCCGTAGAGGGATTTTTTTGTACTACAATTGATTTTGCATATTAATCTCGGCAAAGAAAAAATATATAACAAACGATATATCTCTTATTATTAATTGCTAAGCTACAACCCTAGTTAGAAAAGCAGAATGCTATAAGCCCAGGGGCTCCAACAGGGAAAATAGCCCAGTGAGGAAAAGGAAGAAGGAAAAAATAAATATTTTAAGAATAACATTAAAGTAAATATATCCTATATAAACTATTAAAACTTTAACAAAACAAGAGGAAGAGAAATTAGAGAGAATAGTGTGCCCGAGTGTACCCTCAAGCAAGAGAACTCTAACTCAAGATAACGGAAGACCATGGTACAGAGGCTATGGCACTACCCAAGACTAGAGAACAATGGTTTGATTTTGGAGTGTCCTTCTCCTAGAAGAGTTGCTTACCATAGCTAAAGAGTCTCTTCTACCCTTAACAAGAGGAGAGTAGCCACTGGACAATTACAGTGCATTAGTTAACCCCTTTGGTGAAGGAGAATTGTTTGGTAATCTCAAGTGTTGTCAGGTGTAGACAGAGGAGAATCTGTAAAGAATATGCCAGAGTATTCGGTGTATGTGTTGGCAAGGGGAAAGTAAACCGTAACCAGAGAGAAGGATACAATGTAGTACTGTCTGGCCAGTCAAAAGACCACATAGCTCTCTAGCGGTAGTAGGCTATGTCAACGAGTGACTGGTGCCCTGGCCAACCTACTAGTAACGATAATATTCTTTGGAAAGTTCATTTGAATTATGTGATAACTTCTATATGCTGTCCGAAATATCAGGTAAAATTATATCTTATCATCGTATTCAAAAACTATAATGTACGGCAATTTGTTATTTCTGAAACATCTTATTGCTTGATTGTTAGTTAATTACTTTTAAGCGTATGAAAGTTTCTTTATTACCGAAATTAGATGGTTTAGTCATATTTTCTATTATTTAAAACTTATTTTGATATGCTAACAGATCAGTAAAATAATATTAGTAGTTGGCCAATTCCGGTTTGTAATTAGCTTTATAATCTTGTTGCTTATCTCTATCTCTCTCCATAAATTTTCGTTCATCCGTGGAAAGTAAGGATCAAGCAATATTTTATCGATTTCAGTATAACGACCAAAAGTTCTTTTCGCTAGCAGAAAGCTTTATACAATGAATTGTGTTAGGCTGTTTGCCAGTGTCACAATAATGCTTCTGAGGGACGTTTTAATATCATAAAAGCTTTTGTACATAATTTTACAAAATAATGGCGCACAAACAGATGTTTTCCAAAGCCCCGTAAAACAAAAGTTCGCTTGGGTGTAGCCTTTCGCCATTCTGCGTGACCTGGCCCTCAGATCTGTTGACTGTAAGGTTGAGATTCCAAAGCTTTGATATCGGATCGACAATCTTATTGCAGCCCGTCGTTTGACTTTAACGCCAAGGAAATCACTCAAATTGTCCTGTTAAATGTTATTGCAATCAGCTCAATGAATGTTATGGAAGATAAAACACGTTTATATGCAACCTTTTTTTAATCGGGTCGGGATCTAAATGAAGTGCCGAGTGATCACATTAACACCGTCTTTAAATGCAGAGTTGCTCATTGGCCCTTGCATCCGTCAATCTTGAAATGGCTATCATTTTCGGTTCTGTATTACACTGTTTATTGTTCCGGGGGAAATAATGGATATTTACCCGTCGTTATCTGACACCTCCCTCCCCAGGGACCCGTTGGGCACCTCCCCTTTGTCAGCTGGAAAGTATGTTGTTGTAAATCTAGGGGGTTTCCCGTCAGGGGTAATGGAGCGACGTGGTATTCGTCATGAACAATCCATCAATTTGTACCGCTCTGTTTAACTTGCTTTGGTAATTTACATTTTAACCATTGATTTTTTTTGTATTGAAAGGGGTTCTTTGTTTTGTCCCATTGATTCCTTTGGTATAAAGTCTCTCTCTCTCTCTCTCTCTCTCTCTCTCTCTCTCTCTCTCTCTCTCTCTCTCTCTCTCTCTCAGGAGTAAGTATTAATTTATCATAGAACACGAGGTTATATTTAACTGAGCATCTTCGCATTCGTCACACAATTAGGAATGGAATATAGATTAGATAAAAACTAATTTGCTTGCATTAAATCTTAAATAAGACAAAAACTGAGTGTCTTGAAAAAAAATATCCAATAAGTAACAGTGCTATTCATGTTTTCCATTTCGATTTTACCTTGAATACGAATTTACTCACAAAATAAAACTATATTGCCGTTTTTTCAATTTACCTTATGCACGAGTTTTATAAAAAGTATGAATCATTGAATTTATGTTCAGAATGAAATAGGCACCTCCACTTTTTACTACTTGTTATTATTTTCATGCAATATATGGGAATACTGCTTAGAGGGAAATAGAAATATATACTATTTGGTATTTTCCCGTCTTTCATGCTAGTATGAAGTTGAGTTACGATAAGAGTACTGGACATCAATTTGGAATTGTATATTTGAATGAAGAACCAAAAGATGTGGTAACGTCTCTGACTGGTGAACGGCAGGCAGGGGTTCGAGTCCCTTTCAAACTCGTTAGTTTCTTTGGGACCCTATAAATCTGCTGAGTCATCAGCAGTCATTGCCTGGCCCTCCTTGATCCTAGCTTGGGCAGAGAGAGGGCTTGGGCGGAGAGGGGGCTTGGGCGCTGATCATACGTACATATGGTCAGTCTCTAGGGCATTTTCTTACTCGATAGGGCAATATCACTGTCCCCTGTGCCTGCCATTCATGAAGGGCCTTTAAAGAGTTTCTCTCGTCAATGAAGAATATTTTGGTATAACATCAAATACATTGAGTACTTTGGGACAAAACTTGACTCAGGTCATTGTCATAGGAAATATATCGAGTAAAATTGGAATATGTTTAGCATAGGCTGCAGATACAACGATATGTCATCTGTAAAGACTCTCTGTAGGGTCACAGAAATCCCATTCGATGGGGAAGTGACCCTACAATAATACCATATGGTGAAGCACCAGGGGCCATTGTATCATAACAGCCGTGAAGAGCCAATGGTATGGCCTCTCAGATGTGACCGCCTTTTATAGGTTACGATACCCAAGGCACCCTTCCTTCACTTTGGGTGTGTTTTATAGTTATTTCTTGATATTGATTCTTTATGGAGTTAAGTTCATTGTTGTTTTTTTCAATTAGGGGTTTCAATTCTAGGGACTAATGCATTTACTTGTTTATTTTTAAGTTGTGTTAGTATTGTAAAATATATTCAAGGTGATGCTGTTCTCATTCATATATTCATAATCTAATTGTCAGTTACAGCTCGCAGATTTGATATGAACTTGGATTTTATTGATTTTTATCTTCCTCTCCTTATTATCATTTCAGCTTTATGCTGAAATGCCAAAGGGAAACTGTGTTAATTTATTATTACTTTACATCTTCATCGATTACTGATATCTCTGTCTTGGTCCGGTTGTACTTAGAATCACCGGCTGAAAGCTTCGTATTTTGCTTCTCGAATTACATTTAGTCTTATCCCTGAATATTATTTTATATATAATCGTAACCAAATGAGAGAAAGAAATTTTGAATGAATGCTGCTCTAATTATTCCAAATCATTTTATCCTCCCCTTTATTTGAGAGGTAAACATAGTGCTCTTTCAAGATTAGAGCTTACAAATTCTTCTTTACTTTCATGATAGGTAGATTGGTTATTTTATCTTACGATACGCGTTTATAATATGCTGTCTTTGTTTCGTAGATTCAGGGTTTTATAGAAATTATAATTTTTTCTTAAATTATCGTCGAAATAAGAGGGAAAACTGGGTAATAACTATAAAACTTCGTAATTAGAAATAAAATATGTAACAGAAATATTTGCATACGACCACGTTTGCAGAAGAAAATATCAAAGTGTGAGAGAGAGAGAGAGAGAGAGAGAGAGAGGAGAGAGAGAGAGAGAGAGAGAGAGAGAGAGAGAGAGAGAGAGAGAGAGAGAGGCTGACTCGTAGTTTCTCCTCATTTTTCTCCTTCACCACCTCTTCTTCCTCTCCTCTCCCTTGGGTGTAGAAAACAATAGCGGCTTGAATAAAGGACGACTGATCCCTGGCTTCATTACGGGCACAGCGGGGTCGCCCGGTCACACCAGTACCCAAATTTTCCATAGTTACATTTTCACATGAGGTCCGTCCGTCATGGAGCCTTGATATATTGAGAGTGTGGCAGGGGCGGGAGGCTGTTCCTAATTATTAAGCTCCGTATTCTGGAATAGAGTTTCACCTTAGATGTTATTTTGGCCAGAGACGAAGATGTGGTTATTATGACGCCCAATTCCTTACTTGTTATTCTCTCTCTCTCTCTCTCTCTCTCTCTCTCTCTCTCTCTCTCTCTCTCTCTCTCTCTCTCTCTCTCTCATATATATATATATATATATATATATATATATATATATATATATATATATATGTGTGTGTGTGTGTGTGTGTGTGTGTGTGTGTGTGTGTGTGTTTCTTCTTAAAGGGTGTGGTTCAGCACATGATACTTCGCCTATGCCCAGTAAATATTCATGGGGTGAGGTTACTAGCTCCACGGCTGTCCTTTGCATATTCATGGCGCTCTTGTGTAGACGGCATCTATTTTATTTTGTTGGTCACCTGTTCGAAAACTGACCAGAGTCAACGTTTCTTAACTCCGCTGTGAAAAAAAAAAAAAAATCTTTATGTCAAAAGAACTTATTTTCCGACTTTTTCTGAACTTTAATATGGTGATGAACATCAAACCCTGTATTGAATCGGGGAAGTATTCTTTTCTGACAAAGAAGAGGATTCACATTTCCCTCTTGGATTTATTAGTATTAGTTGCTAATTACATCTAGAACTTCTTTTTTACCCCTAAGATGTTTCTATCGTTTATTTCTCAAAAAGCTGAACTTCCTTACCACGCAATAGTCAAGAGATTTGAACATTTTTATTTCATCTTTCATTGTTGTGATGAAGGGAAGAATAACTAAAGAGAGATAGATCCCAGATGGGGGAGATGTCTTTGCTTACTATTTTAATTGAAGTCTCGCTAAATATACAGAGCTATATGATAAGAATTTTCAACGATAGCAATTTCCTCTAGAACAAGATAGTTCTGCAGTAGGAGGAAACTATTAGAACGGTTTGTGGTTGAAGCGAAAGAATTTATGAACGATGTGTTTTGTAGGAAATTCATAAGTAGAAATTTTTGGTATATGCCAGAAGGGTTAAATTGTATATTCTATGTATATGTACACACACACACACACACACACACACATATATATATATATATATATAATATATATATATATAT